>NC_080480.1:9350000-9382500 GCF_030265055.1 Doryrhamphus excisus
AAGGTTTAATATGACCAACCTCAATGTGACCGTGAAACGGCATCACACGGGAAACTCCCACAGGACAGCTAAAAGTCAATAGCTTTAACAGAAAAGAGCTGCACCCTATGCTGGATGCATGTTTTACATTACCTGAATGGTAAACAGAGAGCTTCCCACCTTTGGCTCTCCACCCACCAAACACAATATTTTCCAATCTGACCAGTGGGCCCGAATTTGACATGTTCGACACGGAATAGAAAACTATAGAAAAAAGACCTAACAATATTCGTATTTTATGGGCAAAACAATTACTCATGGTTTTTCACCATTGACTGATGTTACCGAGTGTACCCCCCGTGAAAAGTGGGGAGCTACTGTATTTACAGGCTGCAATCTCCTATTTACTCCTGTCTGCTTGTAACAGTCTGCATAATTCAACAGCTAAATGAAAAATGTATTTGAAAGCCAATCAACACAATGATCATGGTTTTTTTTTGGTGCTTCACAGGCAAAACCATTGCCATCGGTAAGGTTCTGAAGCTGGTCGCTGAACGGGACTGAAGATGCTGTTGCAGGAAAATCCCAGGTCAGACGGAAGGGGTGGAGCTCAGTCATAACCCGCTCAGTGTCATCAGCGGCAAAGGCACCTCCCTCTGACAGCCACCTTCCTCTGCCCAAGATCAGCTTGAGAAAAACAAACTTATACAATAAAGCAAAGTTTGTTTTAAGTAGATGAAATCCAAGATGAAGTCCACACAAGTCAGCTTTCTCATATTGAGAGCTCAGCTATGCCATTTCAGGGTTTGCCCGCCCTCCACCTTTCCCACCTCCCAAGTCTGGTCTATTCATGATGACTTTGATTTTTTTTTTTTCATGTATTTTCTTGCTTTATAAATGATCTTGACAAATGACAAAAAAATACCTGAACCGATGTGGACCACCATTTTTGCTTGGATGATGACATGATTTCAGAAATACATTGCAAAAAGAAATAGTTTGAAAAAATTCCACAAATTGAAACCAAAATGTTTATCATTGGTATACATGTCTCACTTTGCTTTTCGGTTTTTGCTTTCTCGTTGCGTTCTGGCTGTCTGCTTGAGCGTGTCTAAATGATATAAAGCAAACAACTATAACAATAAAATGTTTGGAAAAAATGCTCATCATTTTTAAGGGCAGCGTTTTTTTAAAGAAAAACAAAACCTTTTGGAGAGATATTTTTCTGGTAATCCTCACATCTTTCCGTAAAATTAATCCACTTAACAGGGTTTATAAGGGTTATACTTATATGGCTATAAGCATATATATATATATATATATATATATATATATATACACACACACACACACACACACACACACACACACACATTATGTACATATGTACAATATGACCTGGCTAGAAGTATATACATATAATATAATGACCTTTTGCAGCAAGTTGCACTGTTTGTCAACCATTCTTTTATATAGTTAAGGCTTTCAAGGGGACCTATTATGCTCTTTTTTTTACCCTTATATGAGTTGTGGACTACTATAGAGCAGCTACACACTAACCAGCACTAAAAACTTTCTAGATCTTTCAGAAACTGCACCTAAACCAACTCTATTTCCTTGGATTTGTGCTTCCCGACAACTGTTTTAATTTATTCCACCCACGACCCACCTGTGGGCATGCCCACTCTGCTACATAACTACATAACTACTGCAAACATCCATCCATCCATCCATTTTCCTCCGCTTATCCGGGTCGCGGGGGCAGCTGTCTTAGTAGGGAGGCCCAGACTTCCCGATCCCCGGCCACCTCCTCCAGCTCCACCGGGAGGACACCAAGGCGTTCCCAGGCCAGCTGTGAGACATAGTCCCTCCAGCGTGTCCTAGGTCTGCCCCGGCGCCTTTTCCCGGCTGGGCATGCCCGGAACACCTCACCAGGGAGGCGTCCGGGAGGCATCCGGACTAGATGCCCGAGCCACCTCAACTGACTCCTCTCGATGTGAAGGAGAAGCGGCTCTACTCTGAGCCCCTCCCGGATGGCTGAGCTCCTCACCCTATCTCTTAGGGTGAGTCCAGCTACCCTACGGAGGAAACTCATTTCAGCCGCCTGTATCCGCAATCTCATTCTTTCGGTCATGACCCAAAGCTCATGACCATAGGTGAGAGTGGGAACATAGATCGACCGGTAAATTGAGAGCTTTGCCCTCCGACTCAGCTCTCTTTTCACCACGACGGTCCGGTACAGCAACCGCATTACTGCCGAGGCTGCACCGATCCGTCTGTCTACCTCCCGCTCCCACTTTCCTTCACTCGTGAACAAGACCCCGAGATACTTAAACTCCTCCACCTGGGGCAGGACCTCATTCCCAACCCGGAGGGAGCACTCCACCCTTTTCCGACTGAGAACCATGGCCTCTGATTTGGAGGTACTGAGTCTCATCCCAGCCGCTTCACACTCAGATGCAAACCGCCCCAGTAAACGCTGAAGGTCACAGCCCGAAGAAGCCATAAGAACCACATCATCTGCAAATAGCAGAGATGAGATTCTAAGGCTGGACTCCCTCAACGCCTTGGCTGCGCCTAGAAATTCTGTCCATGAAAATTGTGAACAGAATCGGTGACGAAGGGCAGCCTTGGCGGAGGCCAACGTTTACCGGAAACAGGCTCGACTTACAAACAACACTTTCTAATTTAGTGGGTATAGGAGTTGATAATAAATGAATAAAGTCTTTCGAGAGCTAATTGAAAAGTGTTTCGGAGCTCCTCCAACCTCACCTGCTCGAGGAGGAGCACCCATTGTCGGACACACAGCGCGTGTCCGACATTAATGCACCTTACCCAGGGAGGGTGTGCCGGTTCTGGCTTCAACAGTTGGGCGGATATTTCACATTTATGTACCCAAAAACAGAGCTTAGGGAAAGCCAATTGTGTATCGTCCCAATAAGGAAGCCTGCTCCTCTGTTACATCACACAAGAACAGTTTTGCAACGCCCTCTGCCGAGCAGTTTGAGCCATCCCAGACTTCTTTCAGGGCTCACTTCCAAATGCGCAAACCTCATGATCCGAAACGTTGGCATCGTTTAGCAGGAGAATACAACATTCTAACTACATTTATAGGTCAGAAAAGTGAAAAAAGCATTATAGGTCAGGAATGTTTAAGGAGTTATCAGTAATGACTACGCAAGGTCCTCGGTCTACATAAGAGTTTCAGTTCTACAACAGAATGGAGGTTTTGTTTAGGTCGACCTGTTCCTCAATGAACAAAATATACACTAGAAGGGGTGTTGTGAGGGAGAGACTGGCTTAGTGACGTCTCAATAATGAAACCACAGTTGAACGGTGTACATAAACCAATGTTGGTTGGCATTTCTCCATTTTGTGACCATTCTATGACATCTCCTTCACTTTGACACTGCGAACTGTGCCTCATGCTTGGGAGACATAAATGAGGTTAAAGCTGAAACAGTGTAGTAGCATTATTCTACATATTCTTTTGCTGCATGGCTGAAACAAGTTCACTCTTTCTTTTTGCACAGTATGAATGGGAGTGCGCCTTGACCACAAAACTTCATAACATGCATTGTCGTAGCGTAAAACAAGCATGACCATGTAAAACACTCTTATTAGCAGTGCTAATAAAAGATTGAGTTTATGTGGACTTGTAGTAAACAGCCGTTGAAGGGTGAATGTGAGATTAGAAAAATGTCTGCATATGAAACATTAGTCTGTCACTTTTTGGTTTTGGTCTGTATGAGCGCTGTGATTGGTTGGCAGCCAGTCCAGGGTGTACCCTGCCTCTGGCATACCTGCATTGCTACTGAGGACAAGTGGTCTAGAAGATGGATGGCTCGAGCAGCTGCTGTCTGTACACGCTTCACTCATATCGGATTTGGTCTTGAATCGGTCAATGAGAATTGTGGCAGTTGAAAGGACCACACAGTGATTGGTCTCCAGCTGGACTTTATTTATCAACTGGCAACAGAATGAATGCATGACAGGAAACCTCATGTCACCAAAACCCTGTTTGCCAACTACTTGGTAAGAGACTTTCTCCCAATTGTCCTCCACAAAGCACACAACCTTGGTTTAGGGAGGGACCTGGCCTGGCAGTAACTCCTCACCTGCTCCAACATGAGCTGGTTGAGTTAAGTAATGTGCTCCCAACCGGCCGACCATTTTGGGGCATCAAAAACAGGCCTTGTGTGTTGGCCAGACAAATTGTGGGCGTCATGCTGTATGAAAACAAAAGTGATATGAGTTGCATTGGTACGAACAACTAGACTATTAATCTTTTATCCACAGACACAGCAGGAAACTGAAATGACAATATCATAACCCCATTGGCCATTCCATCTGCAAAACAGTTTTATTGATGGCATTTTGAATGCTCACAGTGATACTGTTTCCCATGGTTATGCACTCATGTTGCATAGTGATAATGCACGTCCTCTTGCAAGGATCAAATTGCATTCACAATTCTTGCATGGCTAACTACTCACTTGGATCAGCGTTTGCAGAATTTGAGGCCAAATACAGTAAAATTGCACATTTTGGATTGGCCTGTTATGAAGGCACAATTGTGAGCAAAATCTTCAGACCGGTAGAAAAATTGCTAGATTATGCATTTTGCACATTTGGACCTTAAGTAGAGCTACAATATCCTTATGAGCTTATCCTTACTAGGTTCGCGGGTATGCTGGAGCCTAACCCAGCTGCCTGCGGGGTACACTTTGGATTGGTCACCAGCCAATCACAGGGCACATATAGACAAACAACCATTCACACTCACATTCATACCTATGGACAATTTGGAGTTGCCAATTAACCTGCATGTTTTTGGAATGTCGGAGGAAACTGGAGTATCCGGAGAAAACCCTCCGGGAGAACATGCAAACTCCACACAGAGATGCCCAAGCGGAGAATCAAACCCAGGTCTTCCGGATCTCCTGACTGTGTGGCCATTTGGAACTTGTAATAAAAAAATGAAATATTTTGTTTTTCACCTGATCAAAAGTTTAAGCACAGGCAAAATCTGCTAAAAAATCAAATTTTCTGTCAGGCATTCACACAGTCATGCCCTCCTCATGGCTACTGCTAAGAAGCTTTCTCTTCATGAACATGGCCAGATCGTTCAGCTGCATAAACAAGGCCTCTCGCAGCGTGGCATTGCTGCTGAGGTTGGATGCAGTAAGACGGTCATTCTACATTTATTGAAAGTCAAATCAAGTGGTAGACCCAAAACAATTACACCTGCTCTGAGCCGGAGCATCTGATTGGTGCCAACTGCAGCACAGGAAAAAGGGTTCAAAAACAAAGAACAAATTCAGAGACCTCATTTCAATGACACAAAACTGCCCGTTTAGACATTGCCAGGGAGCATCAAACATGGGACATTGAAACGTGGAAAAATGTTTTATTCTCTGATGAGAAAAAATGGAACCTTGACGGTCCAGATGGCTTCCAACGTTACTGGACAAGGAGATCCCACCTGAGATGTTTTATGCCCGGTACAGTGGAGGGTCTATCATGATTGGTTTCTTTCTTTTGGCTTTTTCCTTATTACGGATCTTTTTACGGATCCGCAAACTGATTTTTGGCTTGAGCCCTTTTATATTCCGGATGCCCTTCCTGGTGAATGCCGATGATGCTTACCAGTGGAGATTTGAACCCGAGGTGTCCAGAACACTAACCACGACAACATTAGAGCTTCAGAACATTTGGGGATGGATGGCAAAGGAAGTTTATAAAAGCGACCTTCACCACTTGGAGCAATGTTCCCAATAGCCTCCTGGAAACACTCACCACTTCAAGCATCAGCAAACCAATTTTTGAAGTGATAAACAAGAACGATGGAGCTACTGAGAAATGGTTTTGGAGAGTTTTTTGCCATTTTTGAGCGATAAACTTTGATGAGCTGCTAAACAGCCTATTTCAGTTGAATTGTTATTTAATAAATGACGTTGAATTGTTATTTAATGAAGTGCTTTATGTCTCATTCCCCCTTCTTTCTTTAGCATATAAAACCTCATTAAGATCCAAATGTGCGAAAGGTCAATTCTAGCTATTTTTCAACCTGCCTTAAGATCAGGTGTCAGGTCAGGTGTGGTGTCATTCACCTCCTTGGTGTGGCTGTGTGCCACATTTATGAACGCTCACAAACACAGATATGGACAGATATGTCAACACTATTTCAGATATAGACCTTTTCTGTACCTGGGAAAAGTTCATGAGTTCATGAAAAATGGAAGCAAAAACAGCGTTGTTTTTGCTACACTGTTGTACCTTTTTTCAAATTTGCCCAAATGTGTATATTATTTAAAAGATAACGGCATTCAATTTGGAAAAAAAGAGGATTAAAAACAAACTACCTGTCCTCGTGACGCCCCCCTCCAGGGCGCCCCACCCCCACCTGTCAGGAGGAGGCTTTCACCTGGCTCACCTTGCTGCCGCCTGACTGACACAACAGGCGCCACATTGCTCTGGAGACCCCGACATGGAGCCGGTGTACCGGGGTCTGGGTCGCTGCATTTGTTGTTTCTGGCTCGCTGTGGCCTTTGACGTCATCGGACTGCTCGTGCTCCTCGTTGGCGTGTTCGTGAACGTCTTCTTCTACGACCTGCTCATCTACGCCGGCGCCATTGTCATCTTCCTCAGCCTCGTCTGGTGGGTCTTTTGGTACTCCGGAAACATCGAGGTCCTCCCCGCGGAGCTTGAGGACGACGTGGGGCTGATCAAGAAGGACAAGGACGCTCTGGGCGCCATCACCGGTGCGGTCCGCCGGCTGTCCAGTCGGGTGTCCACCGGCATCAGGAATTCCTTCCGCAGGAACCTTACAGCGGCCGGAGGTCCGACTGTACCCAATGAGCCGGTGGTCGTCGTCACCATGGCAACCTTGACGCCCAATGAGCGCAATTTGGAGTCTTCGATGGAGTGCGATGACGTCATGCCTCACACCACAATGGAGACCTCACCGGCATAATGAAGGCCGACAGGTAAGGGCTTCTTTTTTATTCAAATATTTTTAGCAGGAATTGTAGTGCATTAAAACATACATTTGTAAATATGTATTATATATTTTTAAGTCGAAAAAAGATGGAAATAATAATAGTGAGCATAAGTGGCATAGAACATGGATGGATGGATGTGTTTATACCAGCAGCTTACATTAAAAAGAGCACATAGCAAGCAAAGGTTCAGTGTCACATCACATGTCAAATGTATTACTTAGGACACACAACAATAGGGTTTCCAAATGTCCAAGAGATGCAAAGAGTAACTAGTTGTTGTTAGTTTGTAGTTGAATGAACACTAAATGCCACTTGGTGTTAGTCCCAATGTCTTATCAGTAGATAATCATTAACCTGGCTCACCCACTACAGACCACACCAGTTCAAACAATAGAAACCTGGTACTTCCCCATAATAGTATTCAAGTTTCTGGGGTTTTTTTGTCTCCCCTCCAGAGACTCGGAGAACGACAACAAGAACCAAGAATCCAATTTCACTCACTGAAACGCAACTTCTTTTTTTTCAATGTACAGTATGTGTTTTTAAAAAATGACAGCAGCTGTGAAGATGTATTTATAATTGTAATCATGATTACATATTTATGTTTTTAAATAAAAAATAATCTGTATTGTGGACATTACGACAAATTCCCAATTCCACCCTTACCCCTTATCTTACCCCACACCTTGGTTTTGCACTTGGTTTCTTTAAATGGGGAAGGGATGTCAGGGGTAAGTGCTAAGGGGTGTGGCCAGGGACCAGACTTGAAAGGCAGGGTTACCAGAGTTTACATGGATACCACACACAAATTGCAAGGACAGCAAAACAAAGACCCAAATAAGCATACGTATACGTATGTAAAATATAATTATAATTAGCATAATTATAGATTTTCACAGTAACGGCACTCATGTTTAATTGTCTCATCACATCATTTGGAAAGTCATCAAATTCCTTATCCAGGCAGTTTACGATGTGCTTCCAAGCTCGTCTAACCTGCATACATGGGGATAGCAGAGTCAGCAGCAAGGAACACATTTCCTCAGCTGCTGCACTGTGGCACTAGGAGGATCATACTGATGGAGATATGACCAAGTCCTGAAAAATCCTGAATCCATTAGCATAGGACTTGGATGGGCAAAGCAGCGCCGTCCGGCCAAGAAAACAGTCATGCTTGTTAGAACTGGGGAGCAGGCAACCCCAACCTTAAGGCATCCTGACCTACGTGAGAGACTGACAGTCACACGTTGCGACCAGACATCATCCTTGTGTCTGAGACCATCAAGCAGGTTGTGATGCTGGAGCTGACGGTCTGTGGGAAGACCATCTGGAAGAAGCCTGGGAAAGGAATCTCTCCAAGTATACTGAACCAACAGTCACCAACTGTCAGCAGGGAGGATGTCGAGCAAAGTTCTTCCCAGTGGAAGTGGGATGCAGAGGTTTTGTGGCCCGCTATTTGGCCAGGGCCTTCAACAATCTAGGCATCAATGGAGAGAGGAAGAGCACAGCCATCCGCAATATCACTGATGTGGCAGAGAGGGCCTCGGGACGGCTGTGCTCAATAGAAGAGACCCATGGAGTCATAGTAGCTAGCCAGCTATCTGGTCACAAGCCGTCTGCCCTGGTGAATATGAGTTCTTCTGACCGTCCAAGGTTCTCCAGAAATCCCGGCTGCTGCCTCAGGTTGCCTCCCATTCCAAAGCAGAAACTCCGGGTTCTGATGCTCCAAGTACAGCTTCAAGTGGCAGCGCACCTCCTCAGCACCATTTGACTCTTCCTTGCTCTGCTGGGCCCCTCCGGTGGCATTCGCTGCCCTCTGAGAATGCCCTTCTGTGTTACTGGAACTCATCCGTCAGCTTGGCCCCACTTCAGAAATCAGTTCACTTCATTGCAAGCGTGGAGAATGCGCTCACTCGGCAGTGTCATGCAAACTCTTACACAGCCCAACTGAGGAAGTGCAGAGATGGACGGCGCACCCAACACCTGCAGACACACTCTTACCTGTCAAATATGTGATGGAAAAAGGATGTCGTCCTAACTAAAATGTAAAAGGTGGAGGCTGGACATGAGTCCGGATGTAATTATTACACTGTCTAGACTTTGAAAGGTGCTGGCTAAGATAAAATATTACAATTATTTTGTGTTGATAAAATGCTGGCCAAGTGAAATTAGACCAAGAGTCTGATTTATTTGTAGTTCTAAACATTCTGAGGTGCTTTTACTCTCTTTTTGGTCATTGGTCCTGGGTTATGCAACATGTGAAAATATTATACAAATTAGCCAATTCATCCTCTAGCAACGTCTAGGACAGCCAGCAGATACTATTATTACCGAGAAGTGGTTATGATCAGCTGTTATGAGGAGACGGGGCTGCTGCTGATGAAATAATACATGCTAAACATTTACATTTAAAACCTTTCATTGTGGCCATAACTAATGAGTTATGAGCAACATAAGAGTTATGTGAGTTATGAGAAGAGAGCTGGTACTGGGCATTGGGGGAGGGGGGGGCATCTCTGTTGGTGCCAATTCACCAACTTCTGTCTTCTTCATATCCAAGATGTCGCTGCCAATTGTAGGAAAATAGAAGTGTTGCCCCCTACTGGGAAAGAAATACATTACAGACAAGTCTGAAATTCACACACAAGATGCATAAGACTTTGATCTGTGGCTCCCACAAAAAAAGCAAATGACGTCTTTGGCAGTCAACGTTAGCTTTTGAAAAAAGTCTATAGGCGTCTTTGAAAAGAACCAACATTTCTATCACTACTGCTGACTGGCAGGGACAACACACTGCAGCTACGAAACACAGTAACGGGAGAGTGATTGAGAACTAAATCGCTACTTTGAAATACTTATTCATATGTGTATATTTTCTAATTTTTGTGTATGTTCCATGATGTATGAGTATTAAATCTAGGTTTTTTCAGATCGATTATTTTGTTTTAAATTTGAAAGGCCTACAAAAATGGATGGACACTTCTCATGTTCATTTTTTGTACGAATTATAGTTTATAAATTAATTACAAGTACTTAAAAATAGGGAGTTACATTTCAATCAAATATTTGCATTTCAAACAAATATGCACATTAGCACTCAATAATGTTATCAGCTAATAGCTTTATGCATTGTCACATAGATTCAGCATTTGGGGTATGCGGTGAAAGAAAAAGGGTACAAATACAGTATAGCAGCAGCGTGGAGAAGGTGTGTTCAAGGACCGTCAAACAGTGGGACAAAATTCAAAGAGCGATTGGGACGACCTGGGTTATTTATTATAGAAAAAACTTTTCTTAAAAATTTTCTTAACTATGAGTTAACTATAGACAAAATGTTATTAATCAATCGACAGCCCTAAGTATCATTCGTAGTAGCATTGCCATAGTATTGCCATAGTATTGCCGTCTGATTGGCTTCTGTGCTGAGATGTCAAGACACCCTTACTATGTACTGTCTAAGGTAGTGTACATGTACTGTATAATGTAGTGTATATGTACGGTTTAAGGTAGTGTACATATACTGCATAAGGTAGTGTACCAGCTCTGCAAACGTGTAACAGACGGCACCTTCTGTGTTCCCAAGCAGAGATAACAAGCCTCCATGTGTGTAACCTTTGGAATGGCTTATCTTTACTGTGCTCATTTCCACTGCTTTAATTTTGCTGTGTGAGTGATCCACAGTCTCATTCCAATTCTTTAAAAACGAAATCACTGAAATGTTCCACTTGAGAAAAATAGTCTACAACCACAAAACATAACACAGCTTATAAACTTAAAAAATGTTAATCTTTTATTATGTTACCTGTCCTGACAACAGACGACAACAAACAGTGTGAATGTGTAACGGATGCCACCTAGTGGGGCTGTGATAGCTCGTATACTAAGCAGGCACCCATCGATCAGCCTCAGCCAGTTTCCTTCATTTTGGGGGAATGGCAATGGATATACTGTACATGTTGTGATCATGCATTAACAAGTACATGGATGATATCACGTCATACTTAAAGTATCTTGTTGTATTTGAATGATTTAAAGGGGACCTATTATACTCATTTTGGGCCCATTGTCTCGAGATGTGGACTCCTATAGAGCTACACACGTTAACCCACACAGAAGGCGTTCTAGATTTTCCAGAATCTGCATCTATTCCATCTGGATTTCCAAAGTCTGTTTTAATCTATTCCACCCACGACTCGCCTCCTGGCATGCCCACTCCACTGCAATTGGTCACACGCCCAACACTCTGAAGTACTTTCAGACTACTGCCGAAACCCACTTACTAATTTTGTCGGTATAGGAGTTCATGAGCTACTGTTTGGAAACCCCTGACTTACCGTGTATGAACTCAAAGAGTGGTAACGCAGGCACCGCTGGTGCGGTGGAGCTCAGGAGGGCGCTGCCTCCACCTCGCCTGCCCGAAGATTGTCGGGCACTTTGTCAGGGGCATCGCTAGTGTTGTGTAGCTCAGAAGCCTGATGTGAGGACGCCACGTTTCGC
Organism: Doryrhamphus excisus; assembly: GCF_030265055.1. Classification (NCBI taxonomy): domain Eukaryota; kingdom Metazoa; phylum Chordata; class Actinopteri; order Syngnathiformes; family Syngnathidae; genus Doryrhamphus; species Doryrhamphus excisus. The sequence goes on from NC_080480.1 coordinate 9,361,481, forward strand.
AAATGCAGACAATCTTGGCGCATCTACAGTGTGGTCCTTACATTTTTTTGCAGGATATTGGGACATTAGACATCAGTGAGCTTGTAATTTGCATGCATGCAGGTAAGACGCCCCTGTATGCACACTCCATAATGCTACACAGACAACTGCTTACTTACACAAAATAAGCACAGTGATAACACGGTGAAATCTTCCACTAGCAGCGCAGGGACGAGGGTAGTCGTAGCCTGCACGCACCTTGCACGGCCATAAAAGCAAGTCCGGATACTCGTGACGTCACAGAGAGTCAGTATTAAAAAACTCTCTGAAACCAAGCGTTCAGAGCCATCCCAAACTTCTTTCAGGGCTCACTTCCAAATGCACAAACTTCATTATCTGAACCTTTGGTACTGTTTACACAAGAATACAACTATCTAACATTTATAGGTCGGAAAAATGTAAAAAAGCCCAATAGGTCCCCTTTAAAACATTACCAAAACCTCTTTCCTAAACACATTGATTTAGCCCAGAAGCCTGTGCTACTTCCATCAACATCAGCAGCATAGAAACAACGGCACTTACAATGTCCTTGCTCCTTCGGATGGCTGTGTCTTCCGGCACAAGACGTGTGCGCCAGTCCTCAGGTAAAAATGCTGACGGCAAACGAGCATCTTGTTGAGTCTTCATAGCAAAATGGAGAGCTAGGTATCCACTCTTCCGTCTGTGAATGACACTGAGACTCACAGCTAGCGAGGCTTTGTATTACTCCACCGGATATAGTTTTTTGTGTTAGATAACTACCTTGTGTGCAGTTTTAAACAAGTATGTATTGTTTCAAGGGTATTGTCAAATGATTTTCAACAAAATAAGACCCTCGTGAGAAAAAGTGGTAGAAAATGAATGTATGAATGAAGATTGGAACATTGAAGGTATATGCTGTCAGTTATTTTTTTGTAAATTTATATTGGCCAAAATCAGAATCGGCACGTTGGGCTTTTTAAAGGTTGGCCAGAAAATTGTAATTGGTGCACCCCTAATATCAACATTTGCATAGGGCCGTGCAGAGACCTTTGGAGGGGCAGGTGCTCAAAGTTGAATGTGGGGCACATGGAGACACACACAAAAAAACATGACAAAAGGGCACTTTGGGCATCAGGTGCAAAAGGGGCAGGTGCTTCAGCCCCCCTGCACATGCCAGCATTTGCACACACATCTAAAATACAAAATATGCCTTTCAATATTATTTTTCACAGTGAAAATAAGATCAAATGAATGCTTTGGTGTTATGGTCACTATAAGAAATGTGCAGCACAGTGAATTGACACTCTCTTCCTCCCCTCACCAACGCTGCATGACTTAACATTCAATCCGTGGGCATCATGCCACAGGTCAAGTATACAGGTAAGCCAGCGTCGCTGGCTAAAGTCAACAAAGATAATAAAACAATGTGAGGGAAGAAAATAAAAGCAGAATCGAACTACAGCATAAGTAAAGTAAGGCAAAGCAAATCTTTTTAAGGTTAATAGGCCAATGTTTGACCATTATTTATATGGTTAAATAATGAGGGGCCTTGACCAATGGAGTGGAAATATTGAAGCTTCCCCTGGTGGTGACAAAACTGAATAATAGTGCTTCTCAAAGATGTCCCCCAAAGGGACAGAAATTCTTCCTCACCCATTCTTTCGCATCTTTCTTTTATTATTTGTTAATTTATCTGTACTGTACACACTGAACTTGAAACTGAAACCAGGAAAACAGAATTAAAAAAGTATTCAAGGGTTAAATTGCAAATTGGGTGTTATAAATTTGTACATGTTGGTAGGTCTGCATTAAAATGAAAGCCAGAGGGGCCCGCCCCACTATTTGAGAAGCACTGCCAAAGCGAATGAGACGACTACCTCGGGGCCCCAAACCAACAGGGGGCCCCAAAGCTGTATGTTAAAGGGGACCTTTTCTGACCTATAAATGTAGTTAGAATGTTGTATTCTCGAATTAAACAATGCCAAAGTTTCAGATAATGAAGTTTGCGCATTTGGAAGTGAGCCCTGAAAGAAGTTTGGGATGGCTCAAAACGCTCGGTTTCAGAGGGTATGGTAAAACTGCCTTGTTGTGATGTCACAGAGGGTGGACGTCCTTATATGGGCGTGGCTGTAAGCCAGATAGATATGTTCTCTGCCCTTCCCCAAGCTCTCCTTCTCTGTTTACATTGCTGATGCCTTTCCAATGTTACTTGGTCGTGTGGAAAAGTCAGAAGAAGTAACAATTTATCAGTGTCCTAACTGTGTATATTTTGTGTAAATCATGGAGCAAAAGCACTTGCCTGTGTAGCATTATAGAGTATGCATACAGAGAGCGGGGGTTGCTAATAGCCATTTCCCACCACATTTAGAGGCTCTACCCGAGTCTTTATTTATTTATGTATTTATTTATTTATTTGTTTGTTTGTTTGTTGTTTGTTTATTTATTTACTTATTTACTTATTTACTTACTTATTTATTTATTGTCCCGTCCAGCCATTGGGGCAGATAGTATTGTTGATCTAAATGCCCTTACATGCTAAACAGATTTGCTCTATGTCAGGAAAGGTGTAAGCTCCAGCTTTCCTGTACCATGAAATTTTTTGTTTTTTGATAAATGTTGTTATGCGCATTTGGAGCGACCGGACCGGAGCAAGAAGAAACACAGAAAAGAAGAAGAGAAACGGGGGGGCAGTAGAGAGAGAGAGAGCGACAAAAACAGCAGCAGCAACAACAACAATTCCCATAACAACAACAGTGACAAACAGGACTGCATCAGTTAAATGTCAATGATGGCTAAGGGTCACAATGGAGATGATATCAGTGAAATGAAACAGTCCAACTTACCAGTAGCAATAGTAACAATGAAGACATGAACCGTGATACTAAACAGAATTACAGCCATACAGTTACAGTAATTAAAATCTCACTGCTATCATTATTACTGTAATAATAGCGTACCAATAGCATATAGACATCAGGGATAAGGTGGTAGATTGTGTAGAGAAGCACGCATGTGCTGTGAGTGTCCATATGGAGGTGTGTACTTCTGTGTATATATTCATATATGTGTGCTTGTGTATGTGAATGCGTGTGTGTGAATATGTAATTGTCACTGAGAATGACAAAAGGAGAGAGACTGCCTTCTAGCACCCAGTAAACCCCGCCTCGCGCAGCCAGGTCAAGCCCCCACCGCCAAAGATCCCCCGGCCCCGTGGGTGCGGGCAGAGCCAGGGCCGACTCCCCAAGACCGCCCCCAAAGCATCTCCCCGAAGAGACCAGCAAGAGGCCATGGAGGAGCAATCCCAAATGGCAACAGGGCGCCAGCAGGCCGGAGGAGAGCCACACCCCCGAGACCAGCGGGAGACCATACCCCACTAGGGCAGAAGGGCATCAAGGGCCACACACCTGCGGGCACAAGGGCGCCTCCGCCAACCGGAAGGGAGCCCGTCCGCAGCCCCCCCCCCCCCCCGGCCCCCACACACCCCCAGGAAGCGGAACCCGGCCCGCCCCAGGTAACCCTAGGCCTGACCACCGACTTAGGACCGCCTGGGCCAGGACTGAAGAGGCCCGGGCCCACTGCCCCATGGAGGACATGCAGTGCAGCAGGGAGGACCGGGGCCCCACACAAGGCCACCCCGCACTACTGACCAACCGAGCGGGGCAATGCAGCCGCCCAGAGCAAGCCGTGGGCCACAGGACCGGCCACAAGCCCCACCCAGCCCATCGTGGCAACCAGTCCGGCTCGCCAACTCCCCCCCGGCCACCCCATGCAGGCCCGGACCACTAGGAGCCGAGGACAAACCACACGCCACGAGGCAGCTCCTACAACCACCAGAACAGCAGGGACCGCGCCCCGGCAACACATCCGTCACCATGGCAGCCCAGGGCCCAGTGACACCACAGAGACCGCAGGAGAACCGGGACCCGCATGGGGCAGAGCACAACCATGCCCCCAGGGCATGTGAGCCAAGAGTACCGGGGTGGGACAGAGACACACACACCACACAGCAGAGCCCACAAGAAAAAGTAGATAAATCTACCCGAGTTTTTTAAACACCGGTAGTCCCACAAAACCATTAGAGGTTACAGATGCTTCAGAAAACCAACATTCAAATGTTAGTGCTACTTACCGTTGAAGTAAACTCTTTTCTTGAGAAATTTCAGACTGTCTAGTCTCTACTTCTGGATTGGATTTGGTATCCAACACATATGGCTGTATGTTAAAAGTGGACATTTTAAAAAGTTACATTGCCGTTTATTATCAACTCCTATACTGTTTATTGCCTATAAAGTTGGGTTTGCAGCAAGTGGCATAAACCACTTTGGTGCTTTTAAGCACTTGGGAGTGTGCCCAACCACAGAGGAGTGGGTGTGTCTGGAGGTGGGCCATGGGTAGAATACAGTCCGTTTTCGTGGAAAGCAGAAAAAAAACCCAAACCAAAGAAATATAGCTGAATATAGGCGCAGATTCTGGAATAACGCAGAATAACACAGAATAAAGCTTTCTGTGCTGGTTATCGTGTATAGCTGCTCTATAGGAGTCCGCAACTAAATACAAAGAGCCAAAAAATGAGCATCACAGGTCCCCTTTAAGTCTCATCTGAAGAGAAAATGTCCTGCCTTCATTTGTAGCCATCTTGTGCATTTATTATATATCCCTGATAGGCTTTGTCCTCCAAAAATTCAAAATATGGTAAGGAAGGTATAACAAGCAAAAATAGAGCAACAAATGCAAATAAACCTGAATAGTTCAGCAGCTGCCATCTTAACATTATGTAAAGCTGCCACAGGAGGGTGAACACAGGGGGTGGGCATGACAAAATAAAAGTACACAGAAAGTTGTGCACAAAACAAGGAAAAACAAATCTAACCATTTATTTTGCTTTTCTGTGATTTTGTTGAATTAGTTTCTCAGCTATCATTTCCTACTATTCATTTTACAATTTCCAATAGTATTTTAACTGTAGGGCGGCACGGCGGACGAGTGGTTAGCACACAGATCTCACAGCTAGGAGACCAGAGTTCAATTCCACCCTCGGCCATCTCTGTGTGGAGTTTGCATGTTCTCCCCGTGCATGCGTGGGTTTTCTCCGGGTACTCCGGTTTCCTCCCACAGTCCAAAAACATGCTAGGTTAATTGGCGACTCCAAATTGTCCATAGGTATGAATGTGAGTGTGAATGGTTGTTTGTCTATATGTGCCCTATGATTGGCTGGCGACCAGTCCAGGGTGTACCCCGCCTCTCGCCTAAAGACAGCTGGGATAGGCTCCAGCACCCCCGCGACCCTCGTGAGGAAAAGCGGTAGAAAATGAATGAATAAATGAATGAATTTTAACTGTACTGTTTAACTCACTGTTTATGGTGATTTTTTTCATTTTGCCAGGTTAAATACTTATAGAGTTTAAAATTCTCTTTTACAAGAGCAACATAGACCAAGGTGCAGCAGTACAACATTCAGCATATTAAAATCATATTTGTAACATTTGCCTGTGCACATATTAATGAGTATATCATACAGATAGAGAGGGGGGGCCAGCAGAGGCTGTCACTGTTTCGAACTTGACAGAGTCGGACAAGATCTGAAGTGGTCCACCTCCAACGGAGGACCCCGCTTTAGCTGATGATTATCCCAAGACCCGTGGCTGACCAACTCTCCTGATGGCACTACATCTATGAACTGGACTATTATATTTGAATTTTCTTTGTATATTTTCAATTGTGTCATATGTTGCCCACTCGACATCCATTGCAGCCTGGTCATCCTGGAAGGAGGATTATCCCCTTCTTCGGTCCCTTCTCAAGGTTTCTTTCTTCCCAAATGGGTTTTGAGTTTTTCCTTGCCTCGTTGATTGTTGCCTGCTTGCCTCCCCTGTGAGGCTCTTTTGTAATTAAGGGCTATATAAATAAACTTGACTCAAGGCCTGCGGTGATGATGATAAATAAATTAACAAGTGAAAATGAACTGGATAATTTTGTCTGCATCAATATTGTCCTGTGCATGTGTGTCTGTTTTCTGAGTTTCTCACCTCCAAACAGGCAGGATGAGAGTTCACTCTGTGCATTGATTTCAGCCACGACTCCTTTCTTTCATAGAACAATGGCATGAACGGAGTGAAGCCTTCTCTCTGTAATGCAGTCACAGTGAGTAGAGGCGGAAGCGCTAGCATACACACAGAGTGCAACATAATAGAAATTATTAGTAGATTGCATACAGATTTTTTTCTATACAGATTTTGAGCACCAACACTCACCAGTGTTGTAGAGATGATTAAGTGATTTAAAGTTATGTAGGAGCATTACAAGTCAGTTACACCCAGATCAGTGGATTGCCTAACATGAACACTTCTGATGTGCCATTAAGCTAATTTTGTCATGTAAACATAATTTGTAAAGGGTATAAAACTAATGGAAAAAACAATTAATTCAGTACTTAAGTATTTATTATTTGAAAAGACTGATTTCAATCATGGTGTGAGTTGAAGTCTTTTATTGTTAATGCCTCCAAAGAATGGCTTTAAAGTCAATAACCAAATCACATGATACTGTGGAAACTCAAATGTTGACCAGTCCAGTATGTCAAATATCATTTGGATTTTATATACACTCCAGTCAGTTTCAAAATTCAATATCTTTATATGTATTTGATATGTATGTATCTGATTCTATCCATCCTGACTGACTTATTTCTCCTCAACTTGAAGTTTCAGTGCTAACCAGGAGTCTCTGTGCAGTCGCTCATTCAGTTCCACCTCTTGAACACTGGGTGGTGCTGTTACTTGCATATGCACAGGCAGGTGTGTGAACTCCTCTTCATTAACGTCATAGTTTTTCATCTTGAAGTCCAGAACCCACCAGCGGCCAGCAAAGCCTACATCCAATACCCGTCCAGGTAGGTTTCTCCAAAGTACTGACAAACTAGAACACTGAACTTCATAAAGTGTGCTGTCAAGGTCGTAGTCGGTAGAATAAACAATAGAGAGTATGCCCAGGTTGATGTGTCGCAAACGGCCCTCATTGCGAAGCTTAAGCAGATTTTGCACATGTTTATCGGCAGTTGCACTGCGGATCCATGATGACAGCAGGCCCAGCTGACCAGAGCGCTCCAGCAGGGCGGCCTCAAAGGACGACTTGTCAGGTTTTGAGAGGAAACAGGTCAATGCTCCACCAAGGAGGGTAACATACACCGATGCTTTGACAGGATGCTCATAGATGCCAACAACCATTTCCCGACACGCCTCTTTGTAGTCAGAGGCCAGACTGCGACTCCACACACCTAAACCATGCAAAAAGACGAGGAACAAACTTACTGTAACTTACTGTACATCAATGACAGGAACACAGTGGAAAGTAAAAAAATATTGAGACCTTGTCGAAATGAAGTTCATTAATATAAATTAATAAATTACCAACATGAATTTTAACTCAGTATCAAATCAGAAAAAGAAATCTGTGGTATCGTGTTGTAAGCGAGGCGCTGTGTCACTCTACCAGGAAAATCATTATTTGGCGTTATCTCCTACAATAACAATGTTACTGTAGCTTGGTTAATATGCAGGTCATGTTATGTAAATGTAACACTGTTGACGTTTTGGAGGGAGGTTTGTTTAGAGGGCAGAATAGGTGTGTACCTTTACATGTATTGTTAGCTACCAAATGCTAGCCCTTTTCCTTCCCTTACAATGTCTGTAATAAACAATAGGATGTAAAAGTGAGTAGCTCCATTTTCTTTTGAAGACTCGTGCCAGCCGCTCTATAATACTGTGAAATGTTGGACTTTAAGTCTTAAAAGACGGATTGTCGTCTGGCCTGACTTACCTTTTGTCCTATTAAGTTACAGCATATCATACATGTGTTTGGGGGGGGGGGGGGGGGGGGGTTGTGTGCGTTTTTTGGCATTGGCAGCATTTTCTTGACGTTGACAAACCACCCATCATGAACGAAGTTTATGACTAAAATGTGCAGTTTCTCACCTGCTTTGCTGTTTTTCAGTTTTTCCCAGCGACTTTGTGAGTGAAGAAAGCTTGCTGATTCCCTCATGGCACAAAACATCCTCCTGGTTGTCAAACGCGACGCCATATCTCATATAAATGTGTTTTAATGTTGGTCAATGCGGTCAGTCACTTTCAGGAAACAAACTGCCAGCAATCCACATTGCGCACGCGCCATTCGGCCGCCATCTTAAAAACATTTACGGTATGTCGTTGGTGACAAAATAGCGTACATTTTGGCTATGGCTTAATCAATAAGTACATTTAAATGAATATTATTTTAAATATACCATCCTCAAAGGGGCTCTTGCAATTATATGTGACCGTCACTCACATAACTGCGGTAAAATTCGAAACATTCACAGATTCAACTTCCGACCTTAATAGCTTCCACACGAATGTTTGTTACATAGCAAACCATACCTCTGTCCTTCTATTGGTTATTTTGCATATGATATCGAAAGAGATGTACGAAAAAACATGCTCACGTAGGACATGTAAAAAGAGAGTCAAAACACCTTAGTTGTGTTTAGAACTACAAATCATAATAATGGCTATACGAAGCAACAGGTTTATGAAATTATCCCTTTACATAACTTGTATTAGGTTATTAATACATTCATTTCTGTATAATGTAGAACCGCAATATTCACATCACCGAACTTATAGGTTCAATAGCTTTTTTTTTGGGGGGGGGGGGAGGATATATGAAACATTACAGTGCATTTCTTACATCAATCAAAATATAAATTTCCATTATTTACATTTGTATTCAGCTTTCTGATCACAAGCCCAAAAGGGAGTAGGCTGAAGCAAAAGCTTATAAATGCCTACCCCTTTTTGCAAGATATAATGATGTTCATGCCACTGTCTTGTTTTCCGTTATCATTGCAATATTATCATTATCATTATTGTTATAATCTATCATTATGACCATCATTATAATCATTAATATTACCAGTTCCATCATTATAGTTAACAATTTTGGGATATTTTTACTTTTTTTTTAATTATTAGCTTCACCAAAAAGTTTGGGAATATATGCTTTTAAATAATTTTGGAGAATTTTCATGATAGTAATATAATGTTAAATTAAAGGACATTCAAGATTGGGGAAGACCTGAGTGCGATTCTCCGCTTGGGCATCTCAGTATGGAGTTTGCATTTCCCCGTGCGTGCGTGGGTTTCTCCGGTTACTCCAGTTTCCACGAACATTCCAAAAACATGCATGTTAGGTTAATTGGCAACTCTATTTTTGCCCTGTGGCTGGTGAACAGGCTCTAGCATACCCGTGTGACCCTATGAGGATAAACGGCGTAGAATGTATTAATTTGATCAGAATAACGTAAAATCATTAAGAGAAAAAAGTTGTATTCTAAACAGAAAAAAAGTAATTCTAACAAGAACATTTTACAATAAATGCTTGTAATATCATGAGGAAAAATTATGTAATTTTAGTAGCATAGAGTAGACATAGAAAAAAGAAAAACATTTATTAAAAAAATATGAGAACTTGTCATTCTTGCAAAATTAGGTTGGAAATAGTTGTATTATGGGAATAAAGTTCAAATATGAGAAAAAATGTACCCAGACTATGAAAAAAGCTGAAATATTTGGAAATGTGACAAAAAACAAAATTTGTGTATCCTTCCAAAATCTCAAAGTAGTAGTTTGTTTTTTTTTTACAATATGGCTCTTACTGGAAAAAGTTTGGACACCCCTGACCCCTGGTCCAAAGGGCATTTTTAAAAAAATCATAAAGTGGGAAAAGTGAAGTCCCATTCACCAGAATTTGGTTGTAACTGCATGCTAAGTCCATGGTGGTGAACCACTGGACACCAGAGAAGGAATCGAACTAGCATCCTTTTTTGTTTAGTCAAATGTAATGAACAGAGGTGCAGACTGCCATGCAATGAAAATGGGGGAAGAGCAGGGTTGTTAGTCCCTTGAATAACCAGGGTGTCTAATAGCCGGTTTATGTTAACGGCTTTGTACTCTGACAAGGATATATACCTATAACGCTGATGCACTGGCACATTGTGGAGCAGATGTACACTATACAGTATTTCATATTTGCCCCACAAACTAGAGTAGCAGAAGTCAACTCCTCTTCTTTCTACAAACGCTGTTGTAGCTACCAGAGTTTCTACAGCCAAGAGCAGCAAGCGCCTGTTGGGCTCACTTTTGCCCACCTTCAGTTGGGCAGTTGGCCTTCGCCGTGGTTTGGTCCAATAGGGAGACTAATATGTCACAAACATTCCTCAGCAATCTTACCGAGAATGTATCATAAAGGCTTCTACACACACAGAGACAGATCAATTGTGTTTGAACAGGAAATTTAGCCATAATTTTGAATAGAAATTATGTTAATTTTTGGAATCAAAATTATTTTATTTTTATTCCTCTTACTTTTCCAATTGGTATGATCTGGTCACACAAAGTAATGCAATTTACTGTGTAAATGTACTTTGTGTGATGCAGTACTTTGTGTAAAAGAAAGCCCAGTCAAAAATGAACGTACTCAGAAGAAGATTTTTATGTATTATTCTTTTCCCGGTTAAATCGGAAAACGTAACACCAAAACCAGACTTAAAATTTTTAATTTGCATGTAATGAGTCTAGAGTATATGTAGCTTTCACTTGATAGGTGAAAAATGCTGAACCTGTCCAAGCTTATTCAAGCCTGCTGACAAATGGTTACTCTCCAGACCTATAATACTGCAGCTCATTAAAGTACTCTCACTTTAACGAGTTTGATTTTCTCTAAAAAAAAAAAAAAAAAAAGTTTTATTGGATTTGCATTGAACATGTGCAGCATCACCGTTTCCTCTAACACCTAACCCATCAAATAACGAAAACAAAAATAATGCAGTTGAAATATTTAACCAAGTCTATGGTAGCAGGCTTATAACCTCTCCTTGTTTAACCCTGTCAAGCATGTATAAAACATCTTGTGCAGTTCAACATGTCTGATGAGGCAGATTAAGACCTGCTGAAAAAGTGAGATCATTAACTGATCAATACTACTACTGCCTACTAAACACAGGTAAAATTCAAGTAAATCCAGTATAAAAAAATTTAGATGACTGAGTTAAAGACAAAAACGTACACATACAAAGGGGCAAATCATGGTGAACCCCGCTGATTTTGATTGTTAACCACATTACAAAGAAACAACCAAATCTATCATCGTTATGGTAGCTTTATTTTAACAGAGACAGTATTTCTAAACAAAATCTGTCAAAATATTTTGATCATTTGTATTTGGTTGAGTGAAATTTATAATAAGTTGTGTATTTGACTGGTTATGTGTGTGTGTGAACTGGCCATCTGGCCCCGGTGTTCCTCATAGTCTCGGGTATCGTACAACATTACACGCAACAAACAAGTCCATTTGCCCAAAACTGTATCATTCCTTGGATTTGAACTCACATACGAAACACCCAACACATTACTGGCTCACTGTGTGTATTTGACTGACTACTAATGACCTGCCATGGGGCTACGTAAAGTTGCAAATGCCAGCAATTTCATAAAGAAGTCGACAACCCCAAAGTACAAGGATGGTGTCTGCCAGGATGTATGGAAAGTCTGCATATACAAGAAGTTCCATCCTGGTGAAGAAATCCATCGAGGAAGCTAATGTTGTGAAAGGGGTAAAGGTAACAAAAGAGAGGTAAAAAAAAAAAAAAGACAGAAAAAGTTGTTGGTGTGGATTCCCTCCCCTCTTATTGCTCCTTGCCATCTTTGCCAACAAGTCTTCAATAAACTGTAAAAGTGATGTTGAAAGTTGATTAATCTATTTCTTTCATCATGTATAATTATTTCATTTTTCCTACATTATATTTCCCATGGCAAAATTTTCTCAGGTTTTCTTATGACTGGTGAAGGAGACAGGTTGTCAGTTTGTGTTTAGGCTAAATCGGTGTAGAGGGGCATTGGTTACAGGTGGGTGTGCGTGCTTACGCACACGGAAGCTGAGGTGCCACTGTACATCTGATACAGAGTGTAAACTAAAAAAAAAAAAAGAACAATTCTATGAGCTTTTTAATAATGAAAAAAAACAATGATCAAACAATTTACTGAGATGCCTTGAGATCCTTAGGGTGCCTTACAAACTCGTCTATGCTATTCACAAACAAAGTGTTTCTGAGACTCAGCGCCTCCAAATCCAAGGCAATGGTTCTCAGTTGGAAAAGGGTGGATTGCAACCTCCGGGTTGGGAGTGAGATGTTGCCCCATGTGGAGAAGCTCAAGTATCTTGGGGTCTTGATCACAAGTGAGGGAAGGTTGGAACATGAGGTCGACAGGCAGACTGGATTGGCGTCTGCAGAAATGCGGTCGTTAAGAGAAGTTAAAGCTCTCGATTTAAAATATATTCCCATCCTCACCTATGGTCATACGCTTTGGGTCACGACCAAAGAACAAGATTGTGGCTACAAGCCACAGAAATTACTTTTCTCCATAACGTGGCTGTATTCGCCCCAAGAGGTAGGGAAAGGAGCTCAGTTATCCATTCACATCAAGAAAAGCCAGGTGGCTGGGGGAATTAAAGATCACTGAACAAAGTTCTAAATATCACCACTTGACGAAAACACTATGTCAAGCATTAAGACATAAACATGTAAAAACTGTGGGCTGCCTGACAGTGGTGCATTTATGCTGTACATTTTAGCCTATATTATCATGTATTTAGAAATTATGAATGAATTAGTGAGAGAGTGAAAAATCTAAATAAAAAAAAGAATTTGACCACATACCAAACTCCAGAATTTGTGGGGCCGTGAATGTTCAATGGCAAGTGTCATCCACTGCATCTGTCAAGAGGAGTGTAAGGAGGTATGGGCTTGCCAACAAGGGTTTCTGCACAAAACATGTTTTTGCTTGGGGAGCTCACATGTATTTCACTCAAATACAAATTTAATTATGAACTTAATATTTTCTGCATTTAAAAAAATATTTTGTCTCTGTTAACATAACGCTACCAAAAATGAACTCTTTATAAGGGGGTAATCAGCAGAGGATGAAATAATGATTCCTCCCACTGTCACTGTGCTGATGAAAGCTTCACTTGAATTTTTGTTAATTGTCAAACCAAAGAAGCAATTTCCTCAAGAATTTCTGGAAAGCACATTTTGATGCCACATCCATCTGGGATGAATGAAGCCTTATAAAGACTATCCAACCACTTGGTATTTTTTGAGAATAGTTAAATCCACAGCGTCTCAATATTTCTGCACTGACAATGGATCAAATTAATAACGTTTGTGAATTCCAAATTCGAAATCAGTACAGGATATTGCAAAGAGGGATTTCAATCCCTTAAAACAACATCCTTGAATGGAGCTTGCATTCAGTCAGAGGAGTGCTAAGCATAAGAACACAATCTACAGCAGACAAAAAGACAATAGTAGGTGCATATTTATGTCATGGCTCAGCATCGACGTTAAGCAACGTCTGATGTATTGTGGGGTACATCAAAAATTCATGAAGGATTGCAAATTTAAACACATGGGGAACCTAACATTCGGTAACGAGCAGAATATAAAACTCAGATTGCCAAGAAGCAAGTCTGTTACACTTCAGGATACGCTTCCATGTATATGAATATACAGACGCTGTGAGTGTCTTTATTTAGGATTTTTTTGCCTGTCATGGCTTAGGTGATATGATATTAAAAGCCGAGGCAGAACAGAGCAAGTCAAAATGACTGTTGATCATGATCCAATATAGAACTGCCTCTGGCAGCTGGTGTGTTCACTATTGATAACATGATCATGGGAGACACAAGAGACAAGTTGTGACCACAAAGAAAGGAGAAATTGTTAAGTTAACTGGCAAAAACAAAATGCTGCACTTAAACAGTGCATCGGTGTGCAACGGCCTGAAGGACTCGTGAAGACAAGGACGTTTAGGCCATTTTTAAAATGAGTCTGGACGGATATGAGTGCTTGCATGTTCGTGTACAATAAAGGATAGACAAAATTAGATGGAAGATGTTGAAACAAGGAGCTAAGTGCCAAGAAAGCACTAGTTTTGGTATTGGCTGTGGTCCATGGGTCAACTATGGTGTAGGAGAGGTGGGGCCTAAGTTTTTTTTGTTTTTTACAGGCAATTGTTTGTCATGCAGAGGTGGGCAAGTTAAAGGGGTCTTTGCAAAGTCTTCATCTTAACTGCCATAATGCATGGTGTTGCTGGGTATGACCATTGGGGACGCCATTGAGATTGCAGCACCCCCCATGGTGAACTGGTTGGTGACCGGATAGTAAGTACCACTGCTACTGGGACCTGACTGGCCTGCTGTGGCTCCTGAAAAACACATTAAAGCATTACATTCAAGATTCTCTCTGACTTTGCATGGTAATTTGATGCTGCTTACCAATATGGCTTTCTGTACTGAGTTGATTATTAACTGGACATACCCTGGACAATTCCTGTGCTCATGATGGAGCCCATCCTGGAGTGGGTGTGGTTCACAATACCTGTGTTGACTGGGAGCAAACAAAGAAAAGTATTGTCAAGTATGTACCACTAAATGACATTATTTAACTGTCATATGAAAATGTTGTATAACACCAGCAATCAAAACAGGACAGTGCCAATCAGACACACACACACACACACACACATATATATATACACACATAGTACACACATACACATATATACATACAAATACACACACATATATATAAACACACACACACACGGACACAATTGTTGGTAGCCCTCAGTTAAAGAAAGAAAATCCCACAATTCTCATTGAAATCACTTGAAATTTACAAAAGTAACAATATATAAAAATGTATTCAAATTTATTCAAATTATCAAAATCAGCCATGACTTTTGAATGGTTCATTAACATAATTACTAAAAAAAAATAAACTAATGAAACAGGCCTGGACAAAAATGATGGTACCTCAACAATGAAAACAATTTGACCAGAGTCACATGATTATCTCCGGTGTGTCCTTTGATTGACATTGTAGGTGTCTTCAAACTCATAATCAGTCAGTCTGCCTACTTAAAGGGTGAAAAATAGTCATTGTGCTGTTTGGTGACAAGGTGTGTACCACGCTGAACATGGACAACAGAAAGCGGTGGCAAGAATTGTCCCAGGACATTCGAGAGAAAATTATAGACAAACATCTGAAAGGTAAAGGCTATAAGACCATCTCTAAGTAGCTTGGAAGTTCCTGTGACAAGAATGGGACATATTATTCCGCAGTTTAAGGTCCACGGGACAGTAGCCAACCTCCCTGGACGTGGCCGCAAGAGGAAAATTGATGACACACATCTGAACGGTAAAGGCTTTAAGACCATCTCTAAGCAGCTTGGAAGTTCCTGTGACAAGAATGGGACATATTATTCCGAAGTTTAAGGTCCACGGGACTGTAGCCAACCTCCCTGGATGTGGCGCAAGAGGAAAATTGATGACACATTGAAGAGATGGATAGTTGGAATTATATCCAAAGAGCCCAGAACAACCTCCAAAGAAATCAAAGGTGAACTCCAAGGCCAAGGTACATCAATGTCAGATCGCACCATTGGTTGTTGTTTGAGTCAAAGCGGACTTCATGGGAGATGACCGAGGAGGACACCACTGTTGAAGGCTAGCCTGGAATTTGCGAAAATGCATGTTGACAAGCCACAGAGCTTCTGGGAGAATGTTTTGTGGACAGATGAGTCAAAACTGGAGCTTTTTGGTAGGGCAAATCAACTGTATCTTCATAGACTCAAAAATCAAGCCTACGAAGAAAATAATACTGTCCCTACTGTGAAACACGGAGGAGGCTCAGTTATGTTTTGGGGCCGCTTTGCTGCATCTGGCACAGGGTGTCCTGAAGTTGTGCAGAGTACAATTAAATCTCAAGACTATCAAGGCATACTGGAGAGAAATGTGCTGCCTAGTGTCAGAAAGCCTGGTCTCAGTCGCAGGTCATGGGTCTTTCAACAGGACAACAATCCAAAACACAGCCAAAAGCACCCAAGAATGGCTAAGAGAAAAGCGCTGGACTATTCTGAAGTGGCCCTCCAAGAGCCCAGAGCTGAATCCCATGAACATGTTTAATTCTCAACAAATTTTTATTTATTGTTACTTTTGTAAGTTTCAAGTGATTTCAGTGAGAATTGATTGATTTTCTTTCTTTAACTGAGTGGTACCAACAATTTTGTCCACATGTGTATATACATACACACACACACACATACATATATAAATAAATATAAACACACACATACACACAAGTAGATCACAAGTACAGAAACCCATCAAATGTATCACACAACAGCATACCAGTTTAACATTGTCATATAACAAAGCTGTAGGGTGCGACGGGAAAATTTATATTTCACAGGTATAACATAGGTTACACATTGTGTGAATTACTTTACGGCCTTTTGTAGCGCTTCAAATCTCGCACCCGATCAAAGCTCCCCCTTCACAGGACAGGGGACATCAGGAGGTCCCACCAAATGGTTTACCCTAGGTGGTTATATAGCATGGGTGCGACAAACCGTGCCAGAAGAATGAGTGTGTAGGCTAACCCCCATACATGAGGGCGGCATCATGGGAGTGACAAGAATGTCTCCTTTCTCTTGTAATGTAATTAATTTGCATGCTTTGGAGTATAAAAGTTCCCGCCAAGAGGCCACTCTTGGCCAGACACCTACAGACCGCCATATATACTGTGTGTTGTCTGACCCCTTTGTTTTGCAAAGGTAATCAAAACTGCCAAAGTTCTGTATTTATTTCAGGCATTCTCTATCCTACTTAGGATGATAGAATTTTTTTCCACAACAGGGGGTAGCTGTGGATTCAGCTTTTATACTACACTACATAAAGTGTAACGTCTAAACAATTCAGTCACCCAAAACATTTTTGTTTTTTTGTTTTGGGTGACGGAGCCTCGACCATCATCATCTTACGAAATCTAAGCAATGACAGAAATAATCTGTCAGTCTTCATTCATTCATTCATTTTCTACCGCTTTTCCTGGGATAAGCTCCAGCACCCCCTGCGACCCTCGTCTTGTTCACTGTATTTTTCTAAAAACACAGCATTCATTAGGACAAGCAAAGTTTTCCAACCGACTATATATCACCAGTCAAATTAGATGTAAGCAGACAAAAAAACAGAAAACAATGGCAGGGACACAATGAGCCGTTTCCAGCTGTTTTCCTGACCAGTTTAAAGCCATAAAAACGACCACAAGATGGCACAGCAAATAGTTATTAATTTCCAAGATATTGTCCAACAATGTAATGACTCGCAGAAAAAAACAACTTCTTCCACATCCTTGACTTCCATTAAGGCAGGAAGTTAGAATGTGGAAGATTCCCAGGAAACAGATACTATGTGACAGGCGAACATCCCCCTTAACTGGATGCTGAGCTCAATCTGCTCATGTTAGAAAATTGCCTCCCGCCGACATCCTTGGTTCAAATAAAATTTGTTACTCACGACGGGATGCATGGAAATCAGGGAACCTATGCTCTGACACACACATAGGTAGATAGTCATTTTGGTTTGAAGGTATCATTTGTCACGAAAAAGAAAACTCTTAATGTGGTTCCAAAAGCTTGGAACGTGACCACAATCACTTTGGTAAGGACCCACGCCTTGTGGAGGTCCATATTTTGTTCCATTATTTGACAATGTGTGGGGAAATTGCCATGAAACATGAAATGAATGTAATATGACCACAAAAGGTCAGAGCATAGTGGATAAATGTATATTTGCATCGTGTACTTGGATCAGCACACCTCGCTGATTGTGTTTACCTCTGCAAGTCACGATAATAGATAAATGGATTAATCTAAAAATAAAAATAGGTCAATAATGCTGTCAGCCTCTGTCCCAGCAGGTGGAGGTGGGGCTGCTATTGAGTGTATTACTAACAGTTAGCAAGCAAACACTAATATGAATGCACAAAAGTGCTAACTTCTTAGCCGAATGCCACAGCTCCCGTGTGAATGTGCAGCAGAGCTTTCGTCCCGACACTTTTGATCACCACGTTTGATCAGTGAGGTGACTATAAAACAAAATGCAAGAAAGCGCAAAATGGAGAGCGCTCACAGAGGGTGCCGCTCGCAACATTGCCAAAGAAATGCAACCTTTCAATACAGTTGAAAAGCCAACATATCGGAAAATGTTAGAAATGTTTGACAGACAGTATGAATTGCCTGGTAGAACGTACATGCACGTCACACTCAACAATTCCTGAACTGTATAACCGAGATAAAGAAGTCGTGTTGAAGGACATCAGCAACGTTGAATTTTACTCCACCACTACAGATATGTGGTCCAGACCCCCTATGTTTTATACAAACATACACTACCCCTTACATTAGTTTAACAATACACTACAGATACAGATTCATATAGTGGTGGACTCGCTCATCCCTACTATACAGGCAACTTCTGTGTCAAGTTAAACTTACCACTCGTACCGTCGAGGCACAAATGTGTACTGCCCCTCTCATGGCAATAATTAATGAAGAAATTGTCTCCAAAAATGTCAATATTAGCGATTATTGATGATTTAGTTATAAATAATTTTAGTTTAGTTATATTTAGTTAGTTATAATTTGTTGCACAAACTTCCATGATTATTAACATGGTTAGCAGTGTGGAGAGTGTCAGTGACTGGTGTGAGTTGTGACCATCAGGAGTCTCTCCTTAACCACAAACAGTGGCAGAGTAGTATCGTACTGTTCCCGATGTATCAGTAACACTACACTGATGAGACAATAGCCACAGCAGGAAGTACGCTGTCAAACGTACGAGTCTATATTATGTCTTAATTATGTCTAATGTCTAACGTATGTACTTATTTTCAATTACGACGTATGTCTACTATTGGGTAATATGGATGTAAAAGTGACTATAAGAGGGTTATTTCATGTCTAGAGGGTTCTAATAATGATAAACACCATAAATAGAAACAGGTTTTCTAACTACAAAAATATCCCATTTATAAATAAGGAATCCTACTTCATGGAAATTCCCTTATCATGGTTGGATCTAGAACCAGTGAACCATGATAAACGAGTTGGCAGTATTTGTACTATACACATGTAACAAAGAAAGGCTTTTTTTCAAAATACTTTTTCTTGGAAATAAAAAGGAAAAAAACATTGAGAAAGACGTACCCAGAGGGATAAGGTTGTTGTGAGAGACTGATGGGCCACTGCCGATGACTGTACTAAGGTCATAAGCTGCCGGCATTCCTGTATAGGATGATAAGAAAGACAGCAATCACCAATATTCTCTTCAAGAAAAACACCAATTTTATCATTGGCACCAATGACATCACATTCTTTGATGTGCATGCTGTGTTTGTTTAGAATAAAATTATGGATAACAGTTGGTATTTTTTAAGTGTTCTTACCAGTGCAGAGAATGCGCAACACATGTCTATCATTTCACTCACATCCATCACATCAGTTATTGTGCATTCCTCTTGATTTGAAGCCAAGTCTTCAATGCACATGCACTTCACAAGGTATAAACACAATTTTTTTTTCTCTCTTGACTGCTTCTTCCCTCACTAAAGGTCTTGTTCTATAACAGCCTATAAAGCATAACTACCCCAACTATATGACATCTAGCACAATGTAATAAAATGTAAAAACAAAAATCAGCCTTTACAAAAGTAATGTTCAATTGTGATTGACACAGTGAAGCGGAATTAATTTAACAATAGGTCCATTAATGTGGTCTCATATTTCGGCTCTCCCATGTAGTAAGAGCTCCAGTCAAAAATTGTTTGGGGAACAGCATTAATTCAATCAAAAATTTAACAAAATCTGTGTGACATTTTTCTGAGCACTAAATATCACGTTACAACGTTTAACACATGCAGCTGAAAGACAGGTGTGGCCTGTACAAAGGTTTTTTTTTCTATTTAAGTTTAGTGGGTGTGGATAATATACCTCTGATAATCCGGAAATTATGGTAATTAGACTTGCGATGTTTATTGCCAACGCACACATGTTAAAGGCCTTAAATTGAAATTATGAGATTTTACACTTTGACTTCTCTGTTTTTAAATTAAATGTTTCCCGAGGTTCTACTTTTCTTTATTTAAATATTTGTAATTTTAGGAAAAGAGGGTTTGTATGATCCATACAGTATAACCAGTGTTCTGTATTATCATAACTAACTTTTTTGCATTATGGCAAAAAGTTGTTTTTTTTAAATTATCATTCATAATCAGGAAAAACAAACAAAAATTCCCATATTTCAACAAAATAATTAAAATGTGGTAACGCCAGTAAGTAAAGAATATGCTCTTAAACATTAGATGTATGTAGCAGCCATCAAAGAACTGGCTGAGAAGGCAGAGAGGGGTATGGTAAAATGTGGGGTTCAGCTGGTTTAGTATGACGTTTGTGATTTTGGTCTTAATGTGCCTTGCGGTACCATTGGATGTGAATTGGCTTTTATTCACTTTACATAACTAGAACAGTGTTGGACAGTATCTGGACAGTATCTGCTCCCTAAATTTAACGCAAAATGTTTTTATTATATATATAATAAAAATTATATATTGTGTATTGTCACACTATTTCCTACTTTCCATCGACCATTACCAGTTCACTTACAAAGCTAAAAGGTCAACAGAGGACACCATGGTCACAAGCCCCCCCCCACAGCAACGACCCACCTAGAACGTAAGGGAGGTATACAAGGGAGCTCTTCACTGACTTCCAGACTACCAATCACAACTTAAATTACTGGACTTTGGACTGTGACAGACCATCTGTTACTTTTTGGTGAGACTTGCTGTCGGAGTCAAAGTAGTTTCCAACCTCTCCACAGCCATCCCTCTCAGCACCAGCTCTCTGTAGGAGGTACTGAGAACTCAAACTCTATACACTTGATGGTACCACGGTACATCCAAACAACAAAATTATTACATTTGCAGGCAACAGCTGCAGGAGGTCTAATTTTTAAACATGCCATTGTATACTGGTTTCCACCTTCAGCGCTTCAACACTTTACAGATTCAACTTACTAAATAACTC
>NC_080480.1:9387500-9600000 GCF_030265055.1 Doryrhamphus excisus
AGTCGAGTTCCAACGGTTGTTTCCACATAGTGGCCGCACTAGACCTCCACTTTCTCTCATACCACGCAAATGGTATGACAGACAATATTGGCAACTAGTGTATGCTTAGGGCATTGCCTCCCCCCCACAGAGACAACGTTCTTCCTGTAGAAGTTGCACTCTGTTTGCCGTTTAATATATGTATGAAGTGTATGAAGCGCCTAGGTGAGTCTAGAGTGAATCCTCTTCTAGCCTGTTTGGAGGCAAAGTATGGAGACCGGCAAAATTATCAAGTTAATTTTACATTATTGTGTGATGACACTTTTTTTTAAACGACAAATCTTGTCACACTTTAATATCCGACACGCCTAGTGACCACCTTACCTGAAAAAGGGGTTCTTTAAATCCAAGAGGTTGCTGGACTTTGAACCAGTCTGGTCCACCTGGGCAACAATACTGATGTCGTAACTTTGTCTGTTGAGAAGGAGTTCAGATATTTTTTTTCAGCATCTTTCAGTAACAGTTTCACCCTCAAAAGAAATTCAGCAGCATTAAATGAAATCAGATTGATTAGAAACTGCAAAATCATGAAAAACATGTTTATATAAAACACAGCTCACCAGTAATCCTCCATCTGTTTATGATAAGTCAATTTGGCAGTTGGTTTGTTGTAAAATATCGATGCTTTAATTACTGTTAACATTGTGGAAACATCTACATTTTAGCTGGCTACCAATCATCAAAATCAGTTGCCAGCTGTATTTCCAGTAAATGATTCCTGTGCATGCTCAATTATAATATTAAAAAAACTACTGGTTTAAAATCAGAGACCAGGGGAAAAAATGTGGAAAGCAGATATTCACATAAAAGTATTCATAGCTAAGTCAACTACAAAACTACCATTGTAATTTATTTTTGCATCAAATAATACCAAATTAAAATAAAATAACATTATTCAGGCTTAGAGATAACACTGGCGTTTAAATGTGAGTTAACTTATTAAAAAAACAATCATACCGTTTATTGGCCACTAATAGTGCAGTGCCAGACAGTGTATCCCCAGCCTTGGTGAAGAGAGGAGACTGCAGCAAACAGCGTACCTGGTACCAGTGAGTAAGCGGCTCTGTAGGTGCAGTGGACAGCCACACTGTCATACTGTAGAAAAGTATGGAAAGAGTGGGGGGAGTAAATACATAGATATTGGACAAGTTAAAGGCAGAATTGTCCTGTTTGTGGGTAATTAAATTACAGTAGATGACGCCAGTCTGAGCAATATGTGACTTACGCTGATCCCATAAATGCCACATCAAACCAGAAGGCCAGACCATGCACAAGACCTGAGTGCAACATGTGGAACTTAAAGGGGATCTCTATCCTAAAGACAAGGAGGGGAAAAAGTCATAAAAATAAACATATTTATATAAAACACATTTTTATAATATTGAACTTCTGACAAATGTGAATGCAAACTTACCTGTAAAGATCCTCCTCTTTGGCCTCTAGAAAGTTGACTGTGTATTTCACCGACTTTGCCATGAGGATACGGATATCAAATGTGTCCTGTGAAAGGAGATTTCAAGTCATACCATTTGGAAAGGTGCAAGATTCTCAGAAGAAACTTTCAGGTGCTTAAAAAAACTTTTAAGCAATAAAAATAGGATAATGTATAATACTATAATGTGTAGCTGACAAACAA
Organism: Doryrhamphus excisus; assembly: GCF_030265055.1. Lineage (NCBI taxonomy): Eukaryota > Metazoa > Chordata > Actinopteri > Syngnathiformes > Syngnathidae > Doryrhamphus > Doryrhamphus excisus. The sequence goes on from NC_080480.1 coordinate 9,389,176, forward strand.
AATGTATATTGACTATTCACTGGAATTTTATGAAATAATTTCAATTAATCACAATGATTACCCATTTTTTAGTAATTGCAACTTACAAAACAAAATGATATTATATCTTTGATAAAATATAATATCTTGATATATAACTGGTCTACAGTTTTCACCACGCAGTGAGAGGAAAAAACACAACTTCAGAAAAATACTAAAACTAGGTCTCGACGATATGGACCAAAATTCACATCCCGATACATCCCATCCGATTATGGACACACATACATTTTTCCCAAACTGAGTTTATACAAAAGTCAAAAGCCAAATATGCATGCAAAGTTTTACTAAAACGTTCGAATCATATAGAAAATTAGCCGCTGAAGTAAAATAGTATATTCACTTTTGAAATAAATGTAGAAAAAGTTCAATATCATGCTGCAATCTGTTGCTGTTCACTCCCGCTATGCAGCCTCTCCTCGTCCGTATCTCCGCAGAGATCTTGGCGTAGCGAACAGCTGTTCCAGAGTGTAAACAACGGAACAAGCGGCAAGCTACAAACGTAACAAGATGAACATCCATAGCTGCACACTTGCTTAAGGCGCCGGTAAGGGGCAAGAAAAGCAATGATAAAGTAATAAATAAAGCCATATTAAACACTCATAATGCCTTAGAAAATACAGAGCTGCCATAACTAGCTTGTACTTGGAAGGCGTGAGCTACAGAGGAATCCCAGCCTAGTGTATTCTGTGTGTATTGAGGTAGTTTAAGCTGTAGGTACTTTGGTTAAAAAAAAATCCTTTCTGCTGAGTGTGCAAACTACAGTGTTTTTTGTCCACCGACTTCGAACTGCGAGGGTCAATATACTGTTTACAATTGTCCATCTTGATCGAGTTGGACGTCAATAGCACTGGTGAACCAATCGCCACGAGTGAGTAGAATTGCAGGAGTTTGAATCACTGCATGTTAGATTTCTTTGGTGTTGTGTGAGAAAGTGTTTGACATACCACAATGGGCTGGCGAAAATACTCATCGACTGCTGCTCCTCGCAAGGCAGAGAGGTCTACACCATGGAAGGAAGGCTGGTACCTGGAGGAACCAGAAAGATTGTAATTATCATCCAACACTTTGATAGTTATAACCTCTTTATATGCAATATGCAGAAAACAAGGCTGGAAACCTAAAAACACAGTGGTGGCTGTGAGCTATTTTCTACACAAACATTTGTCACTTTCCTTAGATAAACGAATAAATGGAATGTCAAGTCTCTATCTGGCAATCCCTGTCAGTGGCCACACATATCAATTATATTCCTTCAATTCAAATTTGAATTGCAATTCTACTTAATATTTGCAATCTCAAATTAAATTCATGGAATTAAACTTGAATTTGTAAGACATTCTCAATTCAATTCAGTTTTTGCCTGGTTTGAACGCCGACTACTGCATAGGGTTGGCGATATGACCCATAAGTCCTATCCTGGTACTTTTTGGGCTGAATAGCGATACAGGATATACTGTATTTTCTGGACTATAAGTCGCTCCGGAGTATAAGTCGCACAAGGCCAAAAATGCATAATTCGGTTGAAAAAACATACATAAGTTGCACTGGAATATAAGTCACATTTTTAGCGGGTAATTTATTTTACAAACTACTTGATCAAAACAGACATTATGTCCTCTTGGAAGGCAAGTTCTAACAATCAAAGAATAGGACAGGCTGAATAGGTGTAAGATATGCTAACACAATGCTTACTCAGCGACACCAAAAATAAACTTGAACAGAAAAGGTGTCCAGTGTTTATGTAACATAAACAGTTTTTTCCGTTTATAAGTTGCTCTGGAGTATAAGTCGCAGGAACAGCCAACCTATGAAAAAAGGGCGACTTATAGTCCGGAAAATGTGGTACTGTAGGCTGTAGGCCCGATACACTCTCTGCCCTTCCCCAAGTTCCCCTAAGCTCTGCTTCTCTGTTTACGAGGCAAGCCCAGGCAGAAGTTATTGGAGCAAGAGAAAAATATTTTCATCCGTTGACAGCATTTCACACGGGACTGACAATGAAAATGTGAAAACGTGAAATAGCCGCCAAACTGTTAGAAGCGTTCTCTCGCTGGGAAAGGTGCATTAATGTCAGGCGCGCTGTGCACCCACACGGCACCCACACGGCACCCCCACGGCACCCCCACGGCACCCCCACGGCACCCCCACGGCACCCCCACGGCACCCTCACGGCACCCTCACGGCACCCTCACGGCACCCTCACGGCACCCTCACGGCACCCTCACGTCTGGCTTCTGAGCTCGATGGTATATGGTTATCGCTTCAAATCACTTTCTGTGTGTCATGCCCTTCCAAGTGATGGCATCATCTCTGGTACCGCTTTTAGCAGAATGACCCCTTTAAGAGGTTTAAGAGGCACTCTAAGTGGACGGTTCTTATCACCGTGATGCAAAACATTGCATCAAGCAGTGTCACCAGCCCCAATTGCTAAATTAATTCCTTCCATGTATTCCATTCAGCTACATTATTTCTTGCCTCTTTCTTTCTCCTCACCAGAAGTTGGCTTTTGTGAATTGTTCCATGTACAGCTGCTCGTCTGTGAAGGGGGCGAGGTGCACATCCCCAAGTGTAGGGAACATTTTACCTAAAACACAAGCAACCATAAAATAATACACACCAACACACATACAATAAACAATATACCAACAGAGGGAATTGACATTTCACAAACTCCTAAATAAATCTAAGAAAATAACTCTTACAGTGTGAATATGTATTTTAAATAAACATATTTTTTACCATTGGGTTTGAGGAACTTCTTGGCATGCAAGTAGCTCTCCAGCATGCGTTCATTGAACAGCATGTAGCCCATGGGCTCCGATATGATGATGTCAACCTGTTCAGGGAGTGTCACCTCCTCTACCTTTCCTGGGATAACTACTACATGCTCCCCAAGACGGTTACTGTTGACCAACACCTGCAGGGGGTCACATGCGTCTAATGAGTGTGTGAATCATATTATTAAGTCAAGATCAAAGGTAAGCTATACTGTATTTTGTATGTACCTCAGCATGCTGAGCCATTGTGCTTGCCTCCACAGCATAGACCTTTCTGGCTCCAGCCTGGGCTGCAAAGAAAGACAGTATCCCAGAGCCACAGCCAACATCGAGCACAATCTGGAAATACAATGAAAGCCATGTAATTATTTCCTCCATCATTTCTTTGTAGAGAATAACCATTGAGTGACCGTCAGTTTACCCTACTAGTGTCTACTTGTTATACACTGTGTTTGTTTTTATACGTTGAGCTCCATTTTGCATTTGAGGTGTTAAAAAAAAAGAATGTTTGATAAACAAAAATTTACGAAAGCAAAAGCATATAATAAAGCAAACATATAATCCAGTGTCATGTTGATAGGTGTCTTAAAAAGTTTTAAATCAGTATCTTTCAAAGGTATCTTTATTATAGATAAAAATTCTATCTGCGATTGAGGAAATAATTAATGAAATACTTTAATTAATAATTATTATTCTATTATATTGTTTAAATATATTAATAAATAAATTGGGCAGTTTTACTACAATAATGCATGATAAAGCCCCAACTACTAATATCTTTGCCATCTGCCACTGCTTTCCCAACTGTCCCACATTACTTTGAATGAAATACAGGTATAATGCACGTAAAACCATTAATGTGCTTTGGGTGGTTATGACACACTGGAAATGCAAAGTGTTATACACACTTTGCATTTCATGTTCATTTGCTCTACATCATCTTTGTGGAACCCTAAATAAATCTCCCTAGCACGACGGTCCACAAATACAAATGTATAGTACATACCCTGGCATACAATACACGCTGTAAACACATGCTGTAACATGACAAACATCACGTCACATACAATTAAATTACTAATGGCCACTTATCACATTGCACAAGAACAATGGCGTACCAATGTAACAATGTACCCCAACCTACCACAACCATGTCAGGTAATATCCAGCCTGAGACACGCTTCACACATGCAAGCTGCACTAGCTAAACTCAGCTAATCCAGCTAGCTCACATTCATGCTCGTAACAGAGGAGTTTTTTGCCGCCATTTCAGCATGTTAAGTAGTGTACCTAGTATAATCCAGCACAGGTTAGAGCAGTACTTCCCATGCAAGGTCCCCACACCATGACACAGCAGTCACGGCATGTGTATATACAGTACATATATAGAAAAACTTTGAAACAGTCTGTTACCTTGTCTTTGAAGTCTGTGTGGTTCTGCAAAATAGCCCGTTGGTAGGTCCCTGTACGCACATAGTCCTGCATCATGTTTTGCTGTTGTGAGAGGTAGCCATAAAACTGTAAGAAAAAGAGTCACATTATTAAGTTCAAACTCAACTTAACTTTTCGCAAGTCAAGTCATCAAGTTTTTCAAAATGATTGTTTTGTTTCTGGCCACATGTACACCTGGTCATGAGGACTACATTTTTGAAACACCATATATAATAAAGGACAGAAAAACAAAACATCACGAGCCGCATTTATAAATTACTATTTTTCGACTCAGACCAGTATACAGAGTCTGTTTTCAGGCAATCCATTAGTATTTTCACTGTATTGGTTGGTAACAAAAGTCAAAAACAGTGTCCACAATGGTGGTAGATAGAAACCGTTACACAAGTCACATCACTATATTATCCAGCCCCATTTAGGAAGATTTTGAAGAAAAAAGCAATATAAGATGCATTGGTGCATACGTTGCACGTGTCCACATCATAAAATGGCAACGTAGGACACGCAAGTCTATGATGACCAGCAGCTCTTTATTTGACAATCATCAAAAAACACACAACAAGCTTGTCAACTCATTGCAAGTTGCAGGAGGTCATTACAACAGTCTGACTCAAAGTGTCATCTTACAAACATCAAACCCATCACACAGCAACTTAACACTAAAATGGTACATTTCATAAATATGCAAACATACTAATACGACTTTAAAATTAAACAAAAAACAGTTTTTCTAGCAACGCGTTGTGTTAATCGAGATAAAAGTTTATCATGTTAGTTGCTACAATAATAATATCACTGTAGCTTGGTTAATATACAAGTCACTTAGGTGCATGGAACACTGTTGGTGGTTTTTTGTGAGGGCTTTAGCGTCAAAATAGGTATTTTCCATGACACCCATTGCTAGCTAAATTATATTAACTTCTTTGATTGCACTAGAATGCACAGAAAGGGGAAATAAATTTGTTCATGTTTCACAAAAGGATTGTGAATGATGGGCAAAATTCCCCAAAAAGTGTAGTTCCTCTTTAATATACTTTTTGCTTGTTTCTTTCTTTCTTTCAGTTTTTTCCTGATTGCGGAGTCGCCACAGCATATGCTACTTAATCAATTAACATGTAGTCAAAGAGTTCTGATTTACTTTACATACACTTCAAACATATTTTTCAAGTTCAAAAGGTAAATCGTAGTATGATCAGTTTTCAAATATTGAATCTAATCTCTCTCCAATTATGGCATGTTTCCAATTAATACTCTGCCTTTGCAGTTTCGGCAAAGAAGCTCTACGGCCATAATTAGAGTATATAGGAATGTCTAGCATCTAGTGAATGTGTAGTTCTGCTCACCTGGAAATACTGCACAGCAGATGATTCCTCTGTTCTGTCGCTGAAGACTGAGTGCTCACTAAGATGCCCACGACAGTTCTTCAAGAGGTTATAAAAGGATTGAAAGTCTGACGAACATCAAACAGACCAGAAAACAATAGTTACTTCATGTCAAGGAGCCATTATACAGTATTACATAGCCCTCACATTTTTGCTAACATTGTAGTATATCTTTACATGGCGCAACTCCAAAGAAACAACATCGATACAGTCGTCAGTGTACAGCTCGTAAAACTGTAAATTTACTGTCCACACAGCCATTAATGTCTAAACAACTGGCAGCAGAAGTGAGTACAAGCCTAAATGAAAATGTCCAAATGGTGCTCAATCTGTTAATACTCAGTGTGATACCATTATTGGAATCACAGTTCTCGCAGCCAGAGAGGATGCTCCCCGCAGTGCCTGCCGGTTTTGTGTCTGAGTGGTACTTTGCGGCAAGACGGATAGGACCAGGACCACTGCCGCGACGGATCCAGCATGAACATATGTGCCAGTGGTTATCTTGTCAAAATCAGACCCAATTGGAAAACCATTTTTATATGCGGTCAAAAATGGACACCAGTGTATCCATTTTTTTGGATACACTGATAGTATTGGACAGTATAGCCTTCATGTTCACGTGTTCATTTTGACACAAGCAGTTCTCTGCACTGTTTCTCCCCCAACTCATACTGATGTGCAAATGTGAATAAAATAAGTCCCTCTAAATAATCCACATAATCAAACTTGTGTGTGGATTTCAAAATACCTCCAGGTGAGGAAAACTGAATCAGGACGCTGTTGCACCCCAGTGTGATGATGAACGACTGCTTCCCCACTCTGCTGCACTCCGTCTCCCGAGATACCGAACACTTGAAAACACTCGCCTCCTCATCTGAAAAGGAATGGATCAAGAGGCATCATACAACACATTTTAAACCAGTAGATTAAAACATTTAGGTAATCTAAATGGGTGGACTCCCAGATGACAATCATCTGTACAGTTCAGGTGGGGAAACACTTGTCAATACGCATTTGCTTTTGTGTATACACAGTTTTCACCAGATGGTTAACATAAGCTAAATCGCATTGTGTTTTGCATTCCGATTAGGAAATACCGTCATGACCCAAGTTCTTCAAATCTTATGATTGATATTCTTTGCAAGGAAAAGATGACATGAGCTTGAACCTGATACTGGAGTAACTAGAGCAGAATAAAGAAAATTAGCCCTTTGCACCTGTATCATTAGCGGTGAGAATATCCAAACCAGGCAGCAGGCTGAGAGGGGAAAGGCATTTATGACAAACTTGCTGTAGAGTGTACAGAGACATGAAGCAGCAGCAGCAATGTGTCAATGTTCTATCTAATAATGCCCTGTTAACCTTGTGACTTTGTAAATTTAAATAATTCAAATAAAATATCAATTTTGCCAAATTGTATCAAGCAATGAATCATATTTTCTCTTCTTTTTTTATGGTAATGGTTTTATTTCATTTGAACATGCATCCGATCTTCAAACATTTCTATCCTTGAGTGTGGCGTTCTGCATAAACAACTTATGTACATGTTTTTGCTTTGTTCTTTACAGATTTCAATTGTTATGCATTCTAGAATATTATCAATAGCAACTGACATATTCTTTACCACTTTGTTATGTAATTGTTTGTCCATATACAGGGCAACTCCTCCTCCCCCCGTGTTGTTCCTGTTGATGCAGGTCATCTCATAACCTTCCAACTCCTCATTCAGCCATGTTTCCAAGATTGCGATTACTTTGAAAGGCTCCTTGAACACATTCACATATTGTTTGATGTTGTCATAGTTTGCATACATGCTTCTGCAGTTTATATGTATGATTGACAACTTGTCGCCAATATTTATTATTGTTGTTGTATTCCTCTTCTGTATAATAACGACAGTCAATTCTCATGTGTGAAAAAAAAATTGTGTCCGGATCCATGTCATTTTCCAATTCCAATTGTTTGTGATTTGTCGAGCCAAAGGTGTCCAATTGCAGATCTTCTTGTGTCATAATGGTAACGTTTAAACCATTTTCAAGTTAGAGTAATCTTAGAATTGTTCCAGATCCACAATATTTTTGACAACGAGCACACTGGTCCTCCACTTAACTTTATGAAAATGTTGCAGTTGGCACTCCAAGTAGCTTGAATCTTTCCCTGCTTTCTCAGGTCACGTGCTTTCTTCGCGATTTCAGCATTACGTTTGGTCAGATGGTCATTCACGTAGACATTTGTACCTTTCAGCTTCTTTCGTTGTTTTCGTACAGTGGTCTTGGATTTCCTGTTACTGAACTTGACGACGACGACGGGTGTGGCTCTGTTCCTGCCATACAGTGGGATGCAAGTGTCGATGGATTCGATGTCAACATCTACCTCTTTAGATGTTAAGAAATCCACTACTTGTTGCTCCGTTGAGGCGACGTCCATTTCATCTGCTTCCTCACTGTTCCTGACTGCCCTGGCATAAGACCTGTGTTTGATCTTCAGCCCCGTCACTATTATGTCATTCATCCTTGTATTCTGATCCATGTCATTGATTGTATTTTTCAGCTCCTGAATTATTTTGTTTTTCTCCTCATTATCTTTTTTGATGTTGGTATGACTCTCTTCTACTTTTTTCTATGCGTCTTTCAAATCTATCATCTCCTTATGTATGTATGTCTTTACGCGCTAAGTGCACGTGGGTGTGCATGAGCAGTGGGTGACAAAACAGCCCCCGTTTAGTCCATCCGAACTATAACTCCCATTCAGTTTAACGTGCAAATGTCAGGAATATACATTTTTAACAGTCCGTTATCTGAAACCACTATCTATTGGTGTATGTGTGTGTGTGTGTGTGTATATACATATATAAACACACACACACACACAAATATGTATATATATATATATATATATATATAAACAGAGAAACGGAAACGGGGGAGTGGCGTTCATGGCTGTATGTACATATATATATACATATGTATACACACACATATATATGTATATACATATACACACATATATATACACACATACATACACACACACATATATATATATATATATATACACACACACACACACACATATATACATACATACACACATACATATATATATATTTTAAATAATAATTTTGAGCCAACTCTGTTGTTAGTTAGGCCTATGGACATGCTTTTACATGCAGCACAGATGGCTTATTTGGAGCAGTCTATACTTTGTCCCCATCTGGTGTGCTTACGTTATAACTACAGCTTTCTGTTGTGTTATACCCAACTGCAAAATATAAAATGCCTTCCCATTTCCACTGAATTGCTCAGTTGCCCCTGAGCAAAAAGGTACGTAGATTAGCTGTCAAAGGTTCAATAAGCATCAGTGTTGGGTTACCTGTTCTAATCCAGGGCTCGACAATAACGATGTACCGATGGCCCGGGGCAAGTTAAAACAAAATTCGGGCAAGTAAATCCAATCATTAATATTCCCGTCGGGCAAGTGCACTTTAGCATGCCGTACTGCCAAGAGTTTTTTTTAAAGCGGTTCTTGTTGGGTGTTGGTAAAACACGGACTGCGTAATTCCGGTGGTAATTTGCAAACCAATCCTTGCAAATCTTGAAATGGACCAATCAGAATCGTTTATTTAGACCGCGGTCCGTAATCCACAATCCGTGTTTTACCCACACCCGTTCTTGTTCGCGATCAACCAATCAGCGATCGTTTTACTAGGAAAACATCTATCATGGCGTCCCTGCCAACATCGTCTAATTCTTCAACAACTTCTGAAGGAAAACACCAAAAAGTGATGAAGCAGTGCCTCCTAAACAAGTATTTTATTAGCGGCAGCAAATCAAATGATGGCACAGGTGAGTGAATCACATTGCTGTGACAATTTGAAGTGGTCACAATGAAACACCACCCATTAGATCCAATACCAAGTGCTGATTTTGCACAAGCTACAAAACCTAGCGGTTTCATTTCTCTGTGTATTTTTCTCACCTTTGCTTCACAAATTATTGTTTGACCATTGAGCATTTTTTTCTGGATTAAAAACACTTTACTAGTACACAAATGTGTCAAATGTTTCATTGTGGTGCACAACTTATAAATATCACTGCTTACTACGACTACCATGTGTAAGGTAGCATGGCTTGCCATGTTAACATACATCTCCACAAATTTTCAGACATTCCTCCAAATACAATGCATCAGTACTATTATCTGATGAATTATCAGCATATATTGATATATGATATCATTATGGCAGTCTTTTCATTTTACATGGGGCAAGTTCGGGCAAGTAGTTCTCACCTTAAGGATTCCCCATGGGCAAGTCATTTTTGTTTTTAACGTAGAGCCCTGTAATCTATCATTTCCACACGCTGACACCACTTTTAATGAGTGTTCATACTCAAGAGGACCAGCAAATCAAAAAAAGGGTGGACACTACTGATGTCACAAGATCTTGCGAGATTAAACCGTGAAAAGATTTCTCGTTCAGAAAAAAAAGTGTCCCGTGGGCACAAGGCCTGGGACAATACAAGATTTATTACATAACAAATGAAAACCAACTCAATAATTTTGCCAGCCTCAATACATTGCTGGATGGAGTTAAAATCTCATCTCACTGCAATTGCACGCAATTTTGTGTCTCGTCACACATGCTTATCTGCAACAACTTTCCAGAACCAACATCTATAATATACAGCAGAGCCTTGCTATTCATTGGGTTACATTCAGACCACCTTTGAAAAGCAAAAAAAAATTGAGACGCTGATTTAAATGTCAGCCTCGACCATCTCTGTGTGCGGTTTGCATGTTCTCCTTGTGCATGCGTTTCTTCCCACATTCCAAAAACATGCTAGGTTAATTGGCGACTCCAAATTGTCCATAGGTATGAATGTGAGTGTGAATGTTTGGTTGTCTATGATTGGCTGGTGACCAGTCCAGGGTGTACCCCGCCTCTCGCCCAAAGACAGCTGGGATAGGCTCCAGCACCCCCGCGACCCTCGTAAGGATAAGCGGTAGAAAATGAATGAATGAAAATGAATTTAAATGTCTACTTTTGACACTCTAAAAAAGCCTTCATTATCCTCTGCATCAGGGTGCCACCGTGTGTTGCGCCCACTCCCTATTCCCTCAAACACTCCTCCTAGCTTCATGTTGTTCTCCTCCAATTTCAGATCACCATTTGCAATAAAAGGTGATAGTAGTAATTATTAGATTTCGCTTCAGAACCTTTCTTGTCTCTCTTCAATAGTTCACTCGTAATAAAGGAAGCTAACCAGCTAAATGAATAGCACATTCCAGGTTTAAGCCCTGAATATGCCTCACATTCCTATTTATACTTATTTTTATTTTAAATTATAAAATGTATAGGTACTCACCACTAATGAATATTAATGCAAGATCATTGATTGAAGAATCGGGAGTCACAGGCCTTTCGCCTGGCTAGCGCTACAACCGTAGTCTGCTGTGGCGGTGCCTCCATCTCCCCCTAAAGCAGCTAGCGGTGGTACGCTGCTCCGCAGGCCACTGGCTGTCCCGGCTAGCTGTCAGAGAAGGAGTTTCTCCAAGCCGGGTCTACATAATCCACACTGCTTGCCTGTTGTAATTCCAGTAACCAGTTACAATCATATATTAATTTGTGTTCAGGGCACTGCAACTTTTCATGACAGATTGTAAGAAAGCTAACGGTAGGAGCTCGGGCTCCACCATCCTGCACTGACTGTTACATTGATATTTATGTGCATTACACTAATGGCATCATGAAATCAGCTTTATTTTTTAATGGTTTAGAATTATGTTTGGATTTTTTTTCTATTTACACTTATTTTAACACCATTCTGTGTGTGTTTTTTAAATGAAAAATGTCAGTTAATTAAATGCTAAATTCCTTAAATTAATTGATGCAATACCTCATTGGACAATATTGGCCTGAATTTCAGAAACGGCTGTAGCTTAGCTAACTTTTCTAATAGGATGTCAGCATCTACACGCATTACTTTATGTCTGTGCTTGTGCTTAAGGAAGTCACAGACGCAATTCCAATCACTTTATTAACAAACGGTAAAACAAGACAGTAGAAATATACCCATACTGCCTGAGTCACACACACACACACGCACACATGTTCATGTGCTGCTAAACTAAGCTAACCCTGCCAGCTTCCACCCACGCTCTATGACGAGTAAGAGATACCTGCAAAGTATTTTAGCTGACTTAGTCAGTGTTTTCAGGTGGCCACTTCAACATATGTTTACTTCAAGAGGGAGCAGGTTAGTGTTTATAAAAAGATATCGCCACAAATGAGCGATATGCAAGATTTCCGCAACGTCTACATTTTACAGTGAACTGTTTTTATTTGCCAATTCCACAATTCCGTCCACAATTACATAAATTATAGGGCCCTATGCTATATTATTATGCCAATATTTGTTTGTATGTTGTATTATCATGTATTTGCAGTTTTTTGTATTCACAATTTTAACTCAACTTACGACAAATGGCATGTGTTTTCTGCAGAATATGATAAAATATATTTCTAAATATTTTTAATTCAAAATAATTTTAAAAAGTAATTATTGAAATTATTATTTTGTTTAATCTGCAAATTTGCAAGGATGCAAATGTGGAATTACAAATATGGGGGTTAGGGTGCATCAAATTTGAATGGGAAATTTTTAATTTGGCTGGCATTCCATTTTTTTTCTAATGAACATAAAAATGTCTTTTGCAAAGTTTTGAGGAAATCCATTGAGATTTATGGGTGCTATCTCACACATAAACATTTGTAAAATTTCAGAAAATGTGCAATTTCTAGTCTAATTGCCAAAACGTTGACCTGGAAATGTTGGGTACAATGAACTTCTATACAGCATCATTTTCTATAGGGTTATCAAAGGGTGCCCACACCAAAGACCAAGCTGAGACTGCTAGTCTGAAAGGAACTAGTTGTTGAGGGCAGCATCTTAGGAGAACTGGTGGGTTGTGCTGCACAGTGCCTAAAATAATAAATGGACAAGTGTATATCAGATTATGTAGGACTACAGTACTACTCAATAAATATGAAGCATCAGCAATACTGCCTACTCTATATTACTGTTGTTGATGTTATGCTTGCTCAGCTATTAGCTAACTGTCATTAGCAAACTGTAGCTAGCTAATGTTAGCTACCGTAGAGGCAATGAGCACTAAATACCTATAAATATGACTACAAATCATTCAAATTACAAAGACAAAACCACAAATTTGTTAGTAATATGTAATAGGAGTATAAATACCAACAAATACATAGAGATCACCTCAGCGTTCTTGAGCTGCTGACCTCAAATCTCCATGGCGACCACTGAACTGTTCACCACTTTAGTCCACAAAAACAGATGTATGGTGGCACCCCTAAATAATCATGTATTGGAAAAATATTTTGTATGTGTTGTTTCTACATATATTGGAACACTTTTAGTACCCAGCCATATCAAAATTCAATAATTGTGTTTTTTGATGCACCCTAATGGGGGTATACACAGTATCAATATTGTCAGAAAATTCAATAATACAACAAAATATTGATATATCTTAAAAACATGATATAATGCCCACTCTACCCAACAAAATCTTCCATGCTGAATCGTACTTTTAAATAACTAAAGATCTTTTTTGAAAGATTAGAAAATAATCACAAATCTGACATTTTCATTATTTGCCAATTAATTACACTATTGTTGGGTACAAACATTTTGAACCGCATCATCCTAATGCTATCTTTTAGGAGGGAAGGAGAGACTGCTATTGTTACAATGAGAACAAAGATGAATGCATAAGTAATGATGGCCTAATATCGCTATGTCACTTACCATGCTGAGCCTACTCACCCATAACCCTTGTGGAACGTTATGTTTTACGCTTTTTCGTGTTTCTCAAAATCTAACAACGATCCTTGTCTTCTAATTAGACATTTGAGCAATGTATTCTATTATCCTAGCCCCCCGAAGGGCAGCAGCAGGACCTGCTGGCAAGCCTTCTTCTGCTCCAAAACAACTTGGTAATTCCAACTTTAGGTCAAGCCGACAACTCACTGAAATAAAAATAAGTACTGTGTACGATCTGGAATGCAATAACTTGTTAAACGACTTGGAATGAAGCCTTAAGATCATCACTACATTATATTTTGACAAGGTACTGTATGCTAGTGCTTTACATTGAAGCAGCCTAGCGGCATTGTTTTGCCAACAACATACACTTTTAAACACATGTACGCTTTGTTAGCTAAATAGCCTACAAATACAATCATTTTCGGGTCATTACAGTTTAAATTAAGTACTGGAGTGAGACAAATTGCCATTTTATTGTTACCCACAAGCTAGGCATCGAGCGAAAGATTAGCTTTGCGGTTCCCTCGTGAAACGCAGTGTTACAGACGACGTGGTCCCTCATGGGTTACCGTTAGCCAAGGCTATCAGACGAGCTGTTTAGCGTAGCATAGCATTGTATCGCATTAGCACTGGTGATTCAAATGCTCCAAATGAGTTAATGGTGAAATGCGAAACTCACCATTGGATAAGTTGATTAGCGCAGCATCTTGTGTAGTTTTGACTTCCAACCGCAAAGGCTGCTGTTCTGAGTGTCGCTGTATGTCTCCATTTGCGTCTCCGATGGACAGGAGCCGTACGCCGGGAAACACCGAGGCCGCCATTTTCAATGTGGAAGTACAGGCAAGTCTGCGCGTAGCCTGCTCTACATATTAGACATAAACACTACAATAGCGACCCCTGTTAGATTGACTGAGGTATTGCGTAAACATGACTGCTGATGTACCACATGTACTCTTTACGTTGTTTCGTTGTTTTCTCTTAGCTAAACATTTGGGGAGACAAAACAGGACAATAATAATAACCAGAGAGGCTGTAGAAATTGGGGTACAACCAGTACGATGGTATTAACAAAATACTTTTGCTACTTGTAGGCATGTAAGAAATGCTGTGAAAATAAATACTTGATGCAGACCAAATTCAACCAAATCGGTATTGTAACAGTGCTGGGCGCTTAAGCGGCAGTACTTTAAATAGTGAAACATACAGATGTTGTCCAACTACAAGCCCTACATATTTTTGTGACATACATGAATAGTACATTAAAAAAACATTACAACAGAAAAAGTTATCCGTCACCATTTCTCACCCAATAAAGGCTTTTGAAACTATATCAATCATGTAAATCAAGTTAAAACAAAAGAGGATGCATATTTAAACAAATTTTACATGTTTTTGCCTAAATCTTGCAATTTTCAAACATACAATTTGAACATAAATGAACTAAACTACAAACAAGGCATTCACAAAACATTCAAAGAAATTGGATTATGTGTTTTATTCTTCAGTGGTCACTAGATATCAGTAATGTTGTTGTTGTATTCAATGAGACACACGCACCAGACCTCATCACAGGAACACTTTTATTTCACGTTTGAGACACCCGATGTGACTGCCGGTCCAAATGCCATTTCAGCAAGTCATGAGCATGAGTTATTTATGTCGTAAATGGCTTATTTTCTCTTATTGTGTTTCACTATATTGGCTAATTCGACTGTAAAGGTGATTGGAGGTGTGTTATTTCGACCTGCGTAACGTGTGACGTCAGGGGCGTCAGTTTTAAGTTATTGAGGGCAGATGGGATGGACGCCACTATGAAGTATTATTGTTATTGAGTATTTACAGTACGTTCAATTAAAAAAGGACAGCCGCGTGAGCTGAAATTGGACACTGAAAGCGCCCGATTCGGCTTAGACTGTAATAATGGAGTAGAAACTCTAGAAGGCAGCAACGGAGCATTTAGAATTTATTTAGGCTGCCAGTAACCCCCAAAGAAGACGAAGAAGCAGCGAAGAAGAAGTAGCAGCAGCAATCGACCGTCAAAAACGAAAAAAGATGCTTTTCACGGTGAGTAGTACGTTTTACTATTTATTTATCCATTAACAGCAGGGCCTTTTATTGCGAAGAATGTGGAAAAATATATGTCATTGTTATTGTCTTATTGGATTATGTGTCATCAAAGTTTAAACGTCAACGCGCATGTGCATTATTGCACTATTAGTGCACTATTGCATTAAAAGAAGACGTTGCATCTATGTCAGCACATTAATATGACCATGCTGTTAGTATTTCACACTTCTAGACTATATTTTCTTTCAAACCAAATTTATTTGTGAAAGACGTCACATGGAGCGGCATCTGCCGTTCTATTTTTTTTTGGAACGTAATCATTTTACATTGATATTTTTGGTTTGCATTTTGGATAATAAGGTTCGTTAATGGTCATGGTCATGGGGAATTGTTTTATTGTGGGAGGGCCATGCTGTGGAAAATTCCAAAAAGGAAAATTCTGAGTGTGTATGATATGTGTTTTGTTGTAAACCACGGCTCAAAGTACAGGAAATATGACCCAATAGTCATATCCCGGTACTTCTTGGTAATGACCATTTTGGTCCTGGTATTTTCTTGGTAAATGTAAGTTGGGTGCGTTAAAATTTTAATTCAAAATTAGTTATTATTAATGGTAATTTTATAATAATTATTAATGTGATTGCTTCCTGATAGTTATAACCATCATCCATCATTAAAAATACTTAGAAAGACTCCCAAATCATAAGTCAAAACTGCAGATGTAATGAAGACCTGTCATATACAGTAGAGCCGTGCTTTTCACTGGTAATTACATCTAGGACCAGCAGCGAATTGCAAAAAAGTAATTGATACGCCCATAAAGACAGCAGCATACCCCCGTGACCGTAATGAGGATAAGCAGCATAGAAAATGCATGGATGGGTGTATAGGTACTCTCCACAAATGAATACCAAAAAAGTATCTTATTATGTGCCGGATATCAACATAAAAATGTCATATTTGTATGGGGATCAACATGTAGCGCATGAGGTTGCTGTGTTATGCAGGTAATACTGTGCTGCTCAAATGTTCTTTGTGAAAGAGGTGGCTCTTTTCAGAGCAAGTAGAATAACAACAGAGCTCACAGTGAACTTACCAGTCAATTGAAATGGCTTGCAATATAATATATACTATATAATATATACTATCAATGAATAATGCAGAATAACAATGTGAGATCTAAACATGTAACTTATTCGCAATTTACAACAACAGTACAGCAAAGCATGCTGTAATAGGTCCCCTTCAACTTAAACGCTTTTGTAGAAAGGCGCTTAATGAAAAATAAGAACTTTATTGATCAAGTAGTAATAATTCACATTAGCTATAGGGCACAAAGTAGTACCTTTAACTAAAAATAACATAACATAAATCAAGGCACAGGAAACACAAATGTTTTCTTATATAAAATAAGTAATAAATTGATTATCTATTCGGAGATGCAAAGAAATGGGAAAGATATGTGTTTCACATAAGGATAGTGAATGACGGGCAACATTTAAAACATAAAGTGAAGTTTTCCTTTAACACACAGATTTAACATTTTAGGATTTACATTCTTTTACATTTTCCTGTTGTCTTTGTCCTTTTTGTCTTCTTCTTTGTGATAGAGGGTGTTACAAACTGTGAGACTGGGACTGAAGTTCAACAGATCTGTCCACCACAGCCCTGCATGGAGAAGTCCTCTTATACCCATAGTCATCGAGCAAACGGTCAGTGAGATCCCCAACTTGATTGGCACACACATACCACAAAGTATCTTTTTCTGTGAATCTCATTCATTCAGGTTCACACAAAGCATCTTTCTGTGGTGTTCATGAAAATGGTGGCGGCATGTAGAGTAATCGTCCGCCAGAGGTGCACATTGGGAAAAGTTTGAGAATAGCTGATTTGATGAAAGAATCCTGAAGAAAACTGTTGCTCTCAAGTTCCCACTTGAACACGTACAGTATGAAACATTTAAGACATTATGCAAATGAAATGTGAAAGATTCCAAAATATACGATTACTTGACATTACAGTTATAGTAAGAAGTTTACATTCTCATTATTGACCTAGATGCCTATCAAATCCGCTTTGGCTGTTTGTGCATTGTCTTTCTGCATATCTAAATCTAAGCACATATACTGATATTACCAATAACGTATTTGTTGCCTAAATGAAGTATTTTCAAGCAGAAAATGACTGAAAGAACTAAAATATAAATATGGCATTCAGAAGTTCCTAATTCCTAATGCTAACGTGTGAGTCTGCATTGTGTTTTATTTTCTCCTATGTCTATTATGTTTGCACCTGTCACCATAAATGTTGCTTAATTATTTTATGAAATAATGCTTAATAGTAACTCCTTACACACTCAAATACCCAAGCTTTCCAACTTTTTCCAAGTGTTTTCAAAAAGGATTCTTTATTTGTTTTTGTATGTTTTTGTGAGGGCCGGTGGTCTAGGGGTTAGCGCACAGACCTCACAGCTAGGAGACCAGGGTTCAATCCCACCCTTGGGCATCTCTGTGTGGAGTTTGCATGTTCTCCCCGTACTCCGGTTTCCTCCCACATTCCAAAAACATGTTAGGTTAACTGGCGACTCCAAATTGTCCATAGGTATGAATGTGAGTGTGAATGGTTGTTTGTCTATATGTGCCCTGTGATTGGCTGGCGACCAGTCTAGGGTGTACCCCGCCTTACGCCCGAAGACAGCTGGGAGCACCCCCCGCGACCCTCGTGAGGAAAAGCGGTAGAAAATGAATGAATGAATGTTTTTGTGAATACCACAGTTCTTCAGGACCTGATAAGTAACTGTTTGTGGATTGAAGATGAGAAGAATTATGCCGTTTCATTTCAGGGCAGAGGAGAAAGAGCTTATGACATCTATTCTCGCCTACTAAGAGAGAGAATCATTTGTGTAATGGGTCCTGTAAGTATCCTGCATGGTATTGATTTTTTTTCCCCATCTATTTTGTTCAATGCTTTCATGATGCTTACCGATTTTTTTCCCTGCTTTATCTGAGATTGATGACTCTGTGGCCAGCTTGGTTATTGCCCAGCTGCTTTTTCTTCAGTCAGAGAGCAACAACAAGCCAATTCACATGTATATCAACAGCCCTGGTAAGCAAATAGCTCATTTCTGTTTCAAAGGTCTACTACTATTTAAGAGAAAGCCTCTTAACTTGCATTCATTAATTTTCGATACCCCTGGTCCTCACTAAGGTTGTGCAGGTACACCACGTCAGCTAATCACACTCACATTAACTCACATTTTTATACTAAAATACATTGACCAAAAGCTTAAACTATGGATGTTTTATGCTGCCGATCCTGATAATCCATGAGTGCAATCGTCCGATACCAAAACCGATCAGATACCCCCATCCATTCATTTTTTATGCCGCTTATACTCATATACAGGGGTATGCTGGAGCCTATCCCAGCTGTCTTTGGACAGTTTGTATTGGACCTGTGTGCTAACCACAGTCTGTTCATAACAAACTCAATGTTTGAACATAAGTGGTACCAGGACACCTGAGGCCACAGGTCCACGATCGACAATATCAGACCAGCATCCACATGTTTTGGACATATGAGGGAAGAGAGGGGTTATGGATTAGAAGGCGGGGGTAAGATGTCGGACAGACCCAAGTGTATAGTAAGCATGTGCTGGGAATGTTGGGTAGAGTCTCTTGTTCGTCATTAAAAAATATGATGTAATGTTTATATTAACAATGATTGTTTGTATTTGAAGTACAGCCTTGCAATGTTATGCACATAATAAAATATGATAAATTCCCCTAGGTGGTGTCGTGACAGCTGGCCTAGCCATTTATGACACAATGCAGTATATCCTTAATCCCATCTCCACTTGGTGTGTTGGTCAAGCAGCCAGCATGGGTAGCTTGCTGCTTGCAGCAGGGACGACAGGCATGAGGCATTCACTACCCAATGCACGCATCATGGTCCACCAGCCATCTGGAGGTGCCAGGGTAAGTCGTCCTTCTGAAATTCACTTTGTTCCCCATTTCAAATCACTATCAGGGGAAATCTGACATTTCTAAAATGAAATCAATCTTCTTTTTTCAGGGTCAGGCCACTGACATCGCCATCCAGGCTGAGGAGATCCTGAAATTAAAAAAACAAATCAACAATATCTATGCCAAACACACGGGACAACCGCTAGAAACCATTGGTGGGCTTTCTCCAAATGTTCATTGACAGCCCTTATGTTTTGATGTTTAAACAAAAAAATGTTTTTTAAGGGGACAAAACCATTGATTTTATGATACAGTAAACCTCGGATATATCAGACTCGGATATATCGGAAATTCGCTCACAACGGACAGATAAAAAAGAACCGATTTTTCTGTAATGCATTTCCATTAAATTTCCCTCGCATATATCGGATGGCCGCATTGTGGCGCTCCGATTCGCCGAATCGTGACAGGCCGCTATACGACGTCATTTGCAGCGTTTGCAGCGTTGCCTGCGCGTCCAGGTACATTGGAAGCATAGTCAAGGAAGTGCCTTTTTATAACGGATAAAATCCGATTTACGCATATACCGGATATAAATCCGATATATGCGTAAAACGGACATTTTCCGGGAAACGCATATAACGGATTTCGCTTATATCGGACAAAACCAGTGGGAACAATTGAATCCGATATATCCGAGGTTTACTGTATTTTTAGTTTAGTTTTATTGGGGTGGCAGCAGCTCATCTGTACAGGCTTGCACTTTGGAACTGGAGGACCACACAACTTTATTGCCCGTATGTATTTAACCACGGATGAGCAAGAATGCGCTGGGTTCTCCTAGATTGTTTTGAGTCACCACAGACTGTTATTTCCTGTGCCTCGAATCAGCACCATAACCCCAAGAACCAAATCCGATTTATTTATTTAAACACACGTGACCAACAACATGAAAGAGATGTGGAATGTTATGTTATCAATGGCTTTGGGAGTGATAGCTGTTAGCATGTAGCTTACTCTTCCTCCACCAACAAAACTAGACAATGACCTTCTATCTTCAGGACTATCTAGAGTGAGAAAATGGTGATTGTTTATCATTTTGTTCCGTTTTTCAGAAAATGTGATGGAAAGGGATCGTTATATGAGCCCCATGGAAGCCCAGGACTTTGGCCTTGTCGACCGGGTTCTGGTCCACCCACCTCAAGCTGGGCAAGATGAGCCTGAACTGGTTCAGAAAGAGACTGCCACAGCAGCCAGTCCAATTGCTGCCCTCCAGTCTCCAGCTCTTCAGAATGCCTCCCCTGGAACAGTGCCTCCCTCCTCGCATAAACCTGAACCATAAATGACCAAAGCAGAGTTGTGAATATTAATATTGATATTAATATTTTTAATAAATACTTTGACTGTAAACTGTTCTATGCTGATTTGCAGTAATGGGCAATGAAGTTGTTGTTCCAAGTAAAAATATTCATTCATTCATTCATTTTCTACCGCTTTTCCTCACGAGGGTCGCGGGGAGTGCTGGAGCCTATCCCAGCTGTCTTCGGGCGTAAGGCGGGGTACACCCTGGACTGGTCGCCAGCCAATCACAGGGCACATATAGACAAACAACCATTCACACTCACATTCATACCTATGGACAATTTGGAGTCGCCAATTAACCTAGCAATTTTTTCGGAGAAAACCCACGCAAGCACAGGGAGAACATGCAAACGCCACACAGAGATGCCCGAGGGTGGTCTCCTAGCTGTGAGGTCTGCGCGCTAACCCCTAGACCACCGTGCCGCCCAAGTAAAAATATATATTTTAAAAATAATTATTTTAGCATATAGATACGATCATAATGCCCCCTCTAGACCCCACACCTGTGGGGGTAAATGTAAGAGTCCTGTGGGTTTGGTGATAGTCGAGGACGTGCACCTGAGCAAGCTGGTCTTAGTCTGCCAAATCTGTTTTTAGGAAATGGAACGTCACCTCCCTGGTGGGAAGGAGCCTGATCTTGTACGTGAGGTTGAGAAGTTCTGAAGACTGATTCAGACTCACCTCGAACACAGGGCTCTGGAACCCAAAGCCAAACTCCTCGAGAAAAGATGGACCTTGTTGTACTCTGAAGTTTGTGCAGGAGAGACAGCAAGCTGGTGTGGGTTTATTACTAGCCCTCCAGCTCAGTGCCTACGTGTTGGGGGTCATCTCCAGTGAACAGAAGGGGTTACTTCCCTACAAACCTATGGGCCATGGAAATGGTTTTATGAACCAAATGACAGTTCCAAATAACCTGCCTTCTAGGGGTGCTTGGAGGGACGTGATTTGGAGGAATGGCCTCGTCATCTTAAACCAGGTGGTGTTATATTAGTTACCATACATGCCGTGGTAGGATGCTGGACAGACCTGGCATACCCAAGCATACAGTGAGGCGTTCGTCTCTTTTGTCAAGTCTTCAACTTAAACATCCAGCTTTCACCTGCATCCCATGGAAGGGCAACTGAGGTGGCACGCACTCCAAAAACAAATTATTATATGAATTGATAAAACCAGTTTTTTAAAACCCCTAAGACCAAACGTTTGGGGAGTGACTTAAATTGTCTCCTTTGCACTTTATTTTTCATTGCCTGTTTGTATCAGTTAACATCCTTAAGCAGCAGAGTTATTGAAACAGAATTTAAGTCACTACTAAATTTTAGCCCACGACTGTAATTGATTGATCGTCAGAGTGGACTTACATGCACCAGTTTTAAACAAAACTTTTAAACAAAAAGCTTTCCTTTGGTGAGTAACTGAAAAAATACTGGATTCCACTCTCACCAGGAGTTAAAGTGTAAAAGACAGAACATAATAAAAGATGATAACCAGTGGTTAAGAACATGCAGAGGAATTATTGCTCGGTGCAAAAAAATACAGATAACACAATGCCATTTATTATTTAAGTAAAGTTTATTAAGTAAAACTTCCATTTAAAATAGAAAACAATCATTTCTGAATATCCTCTAAATGACATGAAAGGAAACCCAAAGACGAATAACAATAAGATAAGCTAAAAAAAATCAACATGAAAAAAACATTCAAACAAACATTGAAGCTATGGCTAAGCTAATTACAAGGCATCTTTGAATACGTGTTAATGCGTATTGAATGCTGAAGCTAATGTAGGTAACTCATACAGTGATGTAGAAGCCATAAAAAACAGTTCATTTTCTGTATTTATACAAAAAAGGTCACTTTAAAAAGTGAGACTATAACCAAATGTGTCAAAAGCAGATTTTCTTATGATTAAAAAATTCAAATCATGGCAATCAATAAGAGAGATATCAATTATTACTTGGTCTGTTGTCACATAATTGAGCAAAAAGTCTTGGGTGCAGCGGTCCAGCGCAGCCAGCTCAGTTTATCATCTCGGTATGGTGGGTAGCGTAGGCCGTTCAGTCTTTCCAAAGCCCAACCACGCAACATGCAGGCCCTCCGATGGCTGAATGTCTCAAAGCCCCAGCGGCCATGGTATGATCCCCAGCCACTGGCCCCTAAGGGTGGAAGCATGGTTGGATGTCACTATTACACCACACATTCATGTCACAGAAGTATGTTGAAAAAATTAAAGAGTTTCCAAGAAGCCCAAGTGAGATGACCCGCCCATTATTGCCAAGTGGGAGAACGTATTTGTGTTTACAGTGGTGTGAAAATTATTTCTTATTTGCGTGTTTGTCTCACAAGTGTTTCTGATCATCAAGCAAATTCAAAAATAACTCAATGACAACACAACTGAACGGCCGAGTGGTTAGCGCGCAGGTCACTCTGCTAGGAGACGCGAGTTCAATTCCACCCTCGGCCATCTTTGTGCGGAGTTTGCATGTTCTCCCCGTGCATGCGTGGGTTTTCTCCGGGGTCTCCGGCTTCCGCACACATTCCAAAAACATGCTAGGTTGATTGGCGACTCCACATTGCCCATAGCAATGAATGCGAGCTCCAGCACCCCGCAACCCTCATGAGGATAAGCAGTAGAAAATGAATGAATGAATGAATGTTTAGTGCAGTTTTAAGCTGTAAAAACGGCCACAAGGTGGCAGGAGTGCATTTGATAAAAGATCAGCATGGCTCTTTTCCAGGTATTGAAGCTCCACAACAAGGAGGAAATGGAAAAGCATGGAGGAGTGTGCAGAAGACTACCATTGAAGGGAAAATGTAATGCATGCACACACGCGCACATGTGCACAAACACTGTTCAGTTACAAATACTTCATGGTGTTATATTTGTAAATAAATTTGTATTTTGATTTAAACATTTTTGTGTTGTTTATGCTGTGGCAGAGTTGTTTCAATATTTTGGCTCAATAAATATGGCTAAGTTTGTGTCAAAGTGAAAGTTATACTTGAAATCTGTCTTTTCACACAAAGCTGTTTTTCACCCTTTTTTTGTTGAGAACTGATATTTTGTTGAAACTTACCAATGTTGTACTGCTGATTACTAAAGAACAGAAAACGATTTAAAAAAAATTCTGAGGAAAAACGAAAGTCTAAGCTTTCTTTTGGTATGTACTGTAGCCCTAGAACACAATATTGTATGTGCCTTGAAAGATCAGCCAAAATCCTCTAAAATAGCCGGTACCGGGAGGGGATGTCTTTTGAAAAATGTCTGGTAATGAATGAGTTAATAATAAAAGGTTTCATTTATAAACACCATCAGTTGTGTTGTCATTGACTAATATTGAAATTTGTGTGACAAACATGCAAAAAAATCTAATCAGGAAGGGTGCATCTTTGTTACATGGGGATGTCCCGATCCGATTTCCAGGATTGAGATTGGCTTCTGATCTGCTGTATTTTTGAAAATCGAATAATATTGGCTTGTGCCACCACATTGGGCCGATACGGTTACCATATCATGTTTGGAATTGAGCCCCACTGCACATGGAGGGTGCGGTAATGCGCCTCAAATCGGGTTGCCACTCGACTCCCACAACCCACAAGAAGAAGAAAACACATGTTCAAGACACTTTCAGACATGTCCTGAAAGCACCATTGTTTCTGCAAGGTGAAGCTCACAACTTAAACACTGTGACTATAATTCAATCTTTCATGCATCATCTTACATTTTACATTATCATTCAATAGTGATGAGTACATACACTTTTTATCATTTAAAATGTGTGCCAGGCATATTTAAGAGAGAAGGGGAGGAATCTAAGAATTACTGTGCAACAGTCATTTTTTGTGTAAATGTTGATCCAAAAGCGCCGGAGAACATCAATGCAGCAATGGTAGCAGAAGTTTGGAGGGGAAGTAGCAGGCCGTGTGTCAATAATACGTTTTTACCTGTGTATAAATTATTCAGGACTTTTCCCCATCCGCTGGTTGCCCTGAACATAACTTCCCCCAAAAGCTGGGAGCCACTGTACATTAAAAATATATATTTTTTGTCTTTTGACACTTACCTACACCCCCGAAAGGCAGTCCTGGGAGCGACATGTGGACAATTCCATCATTTGAGCAGAACCCGCCACTGCTGGTTTTCTGCAGCACTGTTTTTATAACCTTCAAGAGGAAAGAACACTGAAATAAATGTGGAAACCAAAGACAAAAGATGACAATGATGTGTTCCCTTACAGAGGTTTCGTCAGAGAAAACATAGAGGGCCAATGGCTTCTCCTTGTCATTGACAAAGTCAATGGCTTTCTCCAGAGACTCAACACTAATGATGGGAAGAATGGGGCCGAAAATCTCCTTTTCCATTAGCACGTCATCTTTAGCTACATCCACCACCACTGTGGGAGCTGAAAGAAATGATATATTATTATTATTATTATGTATTATTAGTGCCTCAGTACAAAGGGCCGTCTTGGAATCACAATGTTATTTCTTCATTATATTATTATCGTACGTGTGAAGAAATGTATACTAAAATGTAGAAATGTAATACTACTAAGAAGAAATATAAAGGGCTAATTTTGTGGCGCAGCGTAAGGTGGCGCATGATGGCGTAGGGTGGAGCAGCCCACGAAGTGGGAATTTGGTCCAGTGCACCAGCAAATTGAGCGCAGCCAATTTGGTAGATTGGACTGCGCAGAGATGAGCGTGGCGGCGCACATTTTCAGTTTGGCACAGTGACAGCCTGCCAAAGGTGCGGAGAAAGCTTGCCAGCTCCAACCTGGTCTATTCGGGGCACAGGCGAAGCGCAGCCTGTTTAATGGTAAATTGGCAAATAAATAAATAATTTGTATAAAATAAATTGGTAAATAAATGGCTTGT
This sequence comes from Doryrhamphus excisus, assembly GCF_030265055.1. Classification (NCBI taxonomy): domain Eukaryota; kingdom Metazoa; phylum Chordata; class Actinopteri; order Syngnathiformes; family Syngnathidae; genus Doryrhamphus; species Doryrhamphus excisus. Next base: position 9,414,948 of record NC_080480.1, read on the forward strand.
GAAAAGTGAAACTCCGGTAGAAAAAAAGCAAAAAAAGCACAAGACAGCTCCACTGACATCTCTGTAATTGTGCTAGAAGCACGCCAGTTGGCCACTCCCACAGTGCGGACTTTGTGGAAACAGAGAAAGTGACCCATAAGACAACTAAAAACAAGGATTAATATAAAGTTGGTTGTTAAAATCTGGCTGTAGGATAGATTTTTTTACTGTTGAGTTTTTCTTGAGGAGGATGAGGAGGAAATCAAAGGTTCTCCTATTTGGTGATGTAGAGCAGGAATGTTGGTGGAAAACAAGATGCTTGGATTAGCCTGATGTAACTGTCAGGAACAGATGACGTGTCTCACGAGGTGGTGTATGTGGTGAATGACATGCACGGTGGCCTCTGATGTGCAGTGCAGTCTGGCGCATTTAAAGACAATGAAAAAATAAGAATCTACAAAATCACTCTTTGTCTGGCCTGTCCACCTTGGACCAGTATGCCTTGGAAGACTATACCAGGGCCATATAAACCTGTCAACAAGACTCTTATGCAACAGGTTCTAGAACCCCGTTAAGAGAGGTAGCACTTTGGCTGAAATGAAAACAGCTGCGCTCTCGCACTAACATCAAAACCACGTTTGAAAGGAAGTTATTAGCTAAAGTGTCTCTGTTAGCCCTATGGACTAGAGAAAAGTAGGACTACAGCCTACCACTCCGAAGGGTGAGAGAGATTGAGACAGTGTGAGAGATTCAATAGAACACTCCACGATCTCCTGCGTACGCTTGTAATATGAATTTTGTAAATTGAACTCGGTAAGATTGAAATTATTGCAAGACAAATTCACCAATGTATTTGTCCTCCTGGTCACTTTGTCCTCCAATGACAACCTTGGTGCTGGACTTCTTCAGTAGTTCTGTCAGATGAGTCCAGTGTCGCTGTGACACAATGCGACAAAAGTCGGGAGATGTTTGAGGCTCCTCGCCATAAAAATCCTTAAGGGTTTCACACAAGGCTGGGAGAAGGGCATTGCATGTGGCCTGGGAGCACAGTACATAGTCTGGTGCAACACAGCTCTGTCCAGCGTTAAAAAACTTGGCCCATGCTAAGCGGCGGGCAGCAGCCGCAATATTCACTCTTCCATAAATTAAGCATGGACATTTGCCACCCAGCTCCAGTGTAACTGGGGTCAAGTGAACTGAGGCTTGCTGCAGAATACTGCGGGCCACGGTCTGAGAACCTGAAAGAAGAGGAAAGTAACAGCTACTTTGAAATTAAATAATGACCAAATGCACATGTTAAATACTGCGTTGTATAAAGTATATTGTACAGTATATACAGACACCAGAAGATTTTACCAGTATAGAAGATATGGTCAAAGCGATTCTGCAGAAGTGCCTTTGTCTCTTCTGCTCCACCACTAACCACTGCATAACAGTCCTGTGAAATGAACAATAATTAATAAGTACAAACAAATGGCTAAAGCCATGTTTTTATCATTTTAATTATAAAAGCTCCTCCAAAATGTAGTACCCAATTTACCCATGAAGAAGAGACAGACAACAAACAATAAACCTTCTGGACATTAATATATACAGCACATATAGAGCAAATATATAGGAAACCAACTCACACCGATCAGTATCTTTTATGGACATCAGAAACAATTATTTCACAGTTACTAAGAAAAAGTAATCCAATTACTGATTACTGAATTAAAAAGTAATGTAATGTTACTTTTTCATTCATTCATTTTTTACTGCTTTTTCCTCACAAGGGTCGCGGGGGTGCTGGAGCCTATCCCAGCTGTCTTTGCAAAACTCCACACAGAGATGGCCGAGGGTGGAATTGAACCCTGGTCTCCTCGCTGTGAGGTCTGCGTGCTAACCACTCGTCCGCCATGCAGCCCCCATTACTTTTTAATTAAGTGATTAGTAACTTTTTCTTAGTAACTTTAGAGATTACTTTATTTTGATAGTCACAAAGTTACATTACTAGTTACTTAACAGTGGCTGCCTGCAACATCAGCAATGTTTTTAAAGTTGAACTTGAAGTTGAAAATTGGCTTTCTATTTGCTGAAAAATAGTGTAGCGTTGGGGGTGTTGTCGAAGCTGCTGTTTCATGTGTGGACACTAGAGGGCAAGTCGGGTTCAGGGTTAGGGTTGGAGGGGGCATTTGGAAGAAAATTGAGTAGAACAAGAGTTCTAAGGAAGTGATGCTGTGTGTTCGCATGAGTAGTCTGCCGGCAGGACAGTAAGTGCCTTATGTTGTTTTTTAAAATAAACGGCCAACTGAATGCAGCCATCCTAACTACCGTTATTCAGCCGCCGCTACAATTGTAACGAGAGTGACTGTGGATAAGTAACATTAATCAGACTACTTGTTTTGAAATAGTAACGTGTTACTTAGTTACTTAGTAACACGTTACCGACATCACAGATCAGAACACCCCATCGCTCATAAACTCTCAGTACTAAGAATGCTGTATGACAGAGTATGCGTGGTTACAGAGAAAAAAGACCAACAAGAGGAGGACAGACACATTTAAAACGGTCTCAATACCCAAAATGGGCAACACAAAAAAGTAAACAGCAGGCCACACAACCCCATATATCAGGAGCATCGCACAAAAAATACAGATGGCAATGAAAAAAACCCACAAAGTCAATACATTAATTGAACCACATAAAAAGTTCAGGCAATTACTGATACACCCCAAGGATAAAATAGAGCCAGAACAAAGAGGCAATTGAAATTCTGAAATGTGCCCATTGAACCATAAACCGGGACGAGGGGGCGTTTGTACTGACTGTCTTCTCTCTTTGTTTGGCATATGTGATTGTTAGACCAAATTAACCTCATTGGACAATTTCTGCGAAGTAGGATTCAATATTAAAAAACTGAATATTTTCAAAAAACCTGTTTGACTTTCCAAAAACATTCTTTAACCATAATTAGAGCCCCACAGACACCCCTATAGTCACCTTTACCTGAGTATTACAGTAGTACAGTATAATAACTATTATTATATGATTCTTTGTTTACAACACATTGCTCAACTGTAACGGGATCACTGCAGGGACATTCAAGACATCCTCTGCTCTAAACATAGCATGCTACATACGTACATAACTAGTTCGCCTTGAATTTATTTAAGGATTTCAAAAGGATTCGAGAAAAGAGCCAAAAACCCAAACCCTGTGTCATGTGTTACTCCATTCACCTTACTTGTGTACAATGGTGAAGTTAGTTTTTACTGACATAGTTGAACACATATTGTGATAATGATTATTTTTGAGCAGTTACCCTGGGATTGCCACAATTTAAGTGAAAGGATCATCAGGAAAACCTGAAGGGCCTGTAACATCATTAGAAGACAACAGCATTGTTACCCCTCAAAAGTTTCTTTACCTGTGACAGGTATTTCGGGATGAGGTCTGCGATCAGCAGGTCTGTGGCAGCACTGACCTCAGAGGGTTTGATGATCACACAGTTTCCTGGTTGGATTCACAAAAATGAACAGTAAAAACAAAGACTCTTTATAATTATATTTACATAATTTAGGGCATAGACCAAGATACACAATGCATCCGTAAAGTATTCACAGCGCTACACTTTTTAAACATTTTGTTACTTTATAGGCTTATTTCAAATTGGAATACTTGAAATTCATTTTTCCCCTCAAAATTCTACACACAACACCCCATAATATCAACATAAAAAACGTACTTAACACACAGCAGTATGTATTTACAGCCTTTGCGCAATACTATGCATGCACCTGTTTCCTTAAATTTGTGGGCTGCAAAGGTCTGAAAGTCAGCCACTGTCCCTTTTGTCTCTGGCAGACTAACAGCTAGCAATGGAGCTATCAGCTCACTGTTAGCGCTTTTGCATCTATCCATTGTCTTTGCAGCTTGTCCTTACAAGGTGCTGGAGCCTATCCCAGCTGTCTTGAGGCGAGACACGGGGTACACCCTGGACTGGTCGCCAGTCAATCACAGGGCACATATAGACAAACAACCATTCACACTAACATTCAGTTTTCACAATTTAGACTCTCCAATTGACCTTATTTTTGGAATGTGGGTGGAAGCTGGAATACACTGGGAAAACCTATACACGCACAGGCAGAACATGCAAACTCAACAAACGAAGATTCATGATTTCCTGACTGTGTGGGCAAAATGCTCAAGACCAGGCTAACCTGTTAGTGAAAAAAACAAAGCTACTATGAGGCACATTATGAAGGCCATGGCATTGGACGACCTGTTGCTTTACTTTTGGAAAGAGGCTCACATCAAGTCTGCAGTGTAACCCACTGTCTAAGTTTTGATGATTTTGTAAAAAAATTCAAAATGAACTGATATACAGTAATTTAGTAGTTTGGGCGGCAAATTCCATTATTTTTACTGTACTACCTCATGTGCAGTTACAACAAGTTTGTAAGGTTTCACAGGTATTGTTCAATGTTTTCCACCGATTGAACCATTGAAGGTGTATGTCATCAGTTCATTCATCCATTCATTCAGTTTCTACTGCTTAATCTCACAAGGGGGTGCTGGGCCTATCCTAGCTGTCTTCGGGCGAGTGGTCGCCAGCCAATCACGGGGCACATATAACAAACAACCATTCACACTCACATTCATACCTATGGACAATTTGGAGTCTCCAATTAACCTAGCATGTTTTTGGAATGTGGGAGGAAGCCGGAGTCCCCAGAGAAAACCCACGCATGCATGGGGAGAACTTGCAAATTCCACACAGAGATGGCTGAGTGTGGAATTGAACTCGGGTCTCCTAGCTGTGAGGCCCGCGCTAACCACTGGACCGCTACGCAGTTGTTTTAGAAAACAACAATGACAAAATATAGGACCAGACAAACACACTTTTATTTAACTGAGTCCCAAAATACTGCAACTACATTTTGAAACGTTTTAAAACTTTGCATGCACGACCTTAACTGTTTGTAACACACATTGAAACAAAACCTAAACTAACAAAATTATCAACATTAAAATAATGACAGCAGTTAGTTGTGACTTGAAGATATGGAATTGGAAACAATTCCCCACACTGACCATGAACAAAGGATTTGAAAATGGTCATAGATGCAGAACACTAATTTATTTTCCAATATTAGCAACAAATACTTTTACTACACGTAGAAACACGAGAAAATAGAAATAAAATGAATCTGAGAATGAATTGTGAATATTATATCAGACACTATGGTTCACAGTATTCTGCTTTCTCCTTAAAAGGCAACCTATTATGCTTTTTCCACTTTTCTGTGTGATAAAACTGCCCCTTTGTGATGTCACTGAGGGGCGGACTTCCTTATATGGGCGTGTATGCCACATAAGCTCTCTGCCCTCCCCCAAGCTCTACTTGCTAGCCACATTTGTTTGCAATGCCTAAAGATGCCATCATCAGGCATTCATGTCTATTCGAGAAGAAAGAGACAAGTGCTCTTACCTCTAGAGCACATCAATGGAGTGTCAAGACACTGCAAGTTTTCTCTCCAACCAGTTTCTGCAGCAGGTGATTTAATTCATGAGCCCCTTCGCTCAAATTGAAGGAGGTGTTGATCATTAAAATCACCTGCTTTATGACTGGCTGGAAAGAAAACCTGCCGTGTCTAGGCCCTCCATGGCATTTGGAGTTTGACACCGCTGCTCTACAGCATAGCCTTTCCATAATGTATGCGTACATTGTAGCAATGCAGCAATTGTCATTGACCTAGTTTTGCAAAAAGGGAGGGGGCGGGGGGAGAGGAGATTACGCCTAGAGGGCAATCCCTTTTAAAAAAATAACTACAAATAACAATGCCACAAACATGACATGATTGTGAAATTGCCACACTGCATACAGTAGATAAGTAGCAAAGAATTAAATCTTGTCGGAAAAAATAAATAAAAAATAAAAAAATCTTGTCAGAAAACCCCACAAAAACATAAATTAAGAAAATGACACAAAATGAACATTATTCTGCTGCAACCAGAATTTGCAAAAATACTACAAAAATAAATAAATATCAATGTTTTAGAACTAATAAACATGTACCTTGCCATTATAGAAAATTAAAACAGATACTGTGCAGTCACATCGTGGAAGTGCGCCGATGTGTGCTACGTTTCACTCCCTGCCGCAAAAATGCTACGGTACGTTTGAATGCCTATGTTTTGTTGTTGGAACAAGAAATGACTGTTATGGATGTAAAATGAGACAGGTGGAGGGTGACCTGGAGTAGATGTGTATGCATTACATACGTACCTCTGAAATGACGGCGGTCTTCTCTTTAAGCTGTAAAATTCAGAGGTCTTGCACTCTTCTCTTGGTACAGTCCATCACCTTTTGTCTTTTGTGCGGTCAGTTTGTCATGTTGTGTATCTCTCTCTGGCAGCTCAAAGCTCTAATATAAACAAATCACGGTCTTGTCTCATCTAAGATGGTGGTGTAAACAAACCGGACGCTAAACAAGCGGGACAACGCAAACCGAGGCAAAATTTTAGGTAAAAGTTTGAATGTAAACTTGGACCATGCAAAGAAGTGTGAAAATCATGGAAAGAATGAACTATGTGGGTAGCAGTTGTGTTAAAGTCCTGCCTCATGTTTTACAATGTACTTGAAAGAGGGGGTGCTGTGATTTTCATTTGACCGCACAAGGTGGCAATTGACAAAAACAAAGCAAAACAAAGATTTTGTCACTATCTCTTTGGATGGAGGTTTAAGTTTTTGTGAAATGATTGTACAGTACATCATACCTGCTGCAATGGCACCAACCATGGGTAAAAGCAGTAACTGCAACGGGTAGTTCCATGTTCCAATGATAAGCACAACTCCCAATGGTTCTTTCCGCACAAAACAGTCATCTAATTTTGTGGCCTGCAATTAAACATAATATAAAATATTACAATCACTTAGGGTCACTTTCAGGTTAACTGGCAACTCTAAATTGTCCATAGGTATGAATGTGAGTGTGAAAGGTTGTTTGTCTATTAGTGCCCTGCAATTGGCTGGTGACCAGTCCAGGGTGTACCCCGCCTCTCAGCCGAAGACAGCTAAGACAGGCTCCCCGCAATCCTAGTAAGGCGGACAAGCGGCATAGAAAATTATGAATGAATGAAGAATCACTTTGGTTTGTAGAACACCTGAAGCAGCTGACAGGTACCGGCCGTCTGTTCCAGTGTGTTGGAGAAAAGGGTATGACAATTAGTCAAACCTCAGCTATTGGAGGTGCAATGTGGTTTTCATCCTGATCATGGAACACTGGGCCAGCTTGTCTTACTTCCCTACGGAAACAGCAGCCCCTGGACCCAGATACGTGAAAGAAAAAGGATGGATGGACAATCAAGTTGTGATTCACCATTGAACTGATCTTCTATATGCTTAACCTGTTCGGGTCACAAGGAAGCTGGTACAGAGGGCAAGAGGCTGGGTACACCTTGGTCAGTTGCAGAGCTCATAGGGACAATTTAAACAATTTAAACTCACATTCACACCCACGTATACTTTAGATTAGTCAGTGTACAGCTTGTATAGCACTATAGATCAACTCAAGTACTGTAACTTCCAGACTACAGAGTGCACCACTTTTTAAGCCGCACCCACTAAATCGCTCTCTCCTTTCGTTGTTGCAACTATTGTCACCTCACCCCAAGGCACTAAATGATATCTAAATGATATATACAGTATCGAATTGGGGAAAAAAAATCGGCGGTATCGCATATCACTAATGATGAACACTTATGAATCACTGTATGAGCTGTAGCGGTAGTGAACATACATCCATCTCCCAGGCCCTAGGAATCCAAAGTACTTCAAGAAACTGAACACATTTGAAGATGGCATCCTTTTTTTTTTGAGTGGCTTCAGTACAAACAGCCAGGTTTGAGCATGTCTGCAACTGTCATTCACACTGAAGCACGGCACTGCCCACAACTGCTTAAAGCTGTCAGAGAGCGCCTCATTGTTCAAATAGTTGGCAGGAGAACATAAAAAGTTTCCTGCTTGGAGTAACATGTCCTTGGACCAAGTTCATATTTTTAGACATGGTAGAAATGAAGACAAAGACTTACCAGAGTCTTATTGACATAGTCAGACTGCATCCAGCTTGGTAGGTTATTGATGGCATAGTGTATTTCATTGATCACGATATCAATCTCAGCCAGAATGGCCTCAAATTTAGGCTGATGGGAAAGAGAGCATTGAAGAGGTGACAAAAGAAAAAAAATCATTTTTCTCTAATCTATCAGTAGAAGTATATCATACTGGCTTAAAATAAGTATGTGGATGCATGAGTACTACGGGTATGAATCGTGAGTATTACCTTGCCAAGGTCCTTGTGCAATGCACTCAAAATATCCTTCTCGTTGTCTTTAATCATGGACATTAGTTTAGAAAGCTGTGCACAGCGAAACTGCTCCGACAATGTGATGCCAGAGTGGAAAGCCAACCGCAATCTGTCCACAATTTCCCTCTGGGTGTCCATTCTTTCATGTAGAAGACCCACAGCTAAATATTGGCACAAAAAACAGTGCTTACTACAGGAAACACTGTAACACTGTAAAACACTTTCAGTTTAGAGCTTGAGTTTGCAAAACAAAACACTTGGCTTTTGCATGTTTCAAAAGAATTTATTTCTTCTTTTCTTTTCTTTGTCCTTTCCTTCTTTGCCCTCCACAAGCTACATTTGCCTCAGTTTGCCCTATTTGCTTATTCTGCATTTTATTTATTTCCTTAATCACTGCCATAAACGGTCAAGCCGTTTTTATTATTTTTTCCTCTCATTAGTAAGTATATGGTAACACTTACAGGTTTTCAAAGTCAAAACGTATATGTCAATTACATAAACTTGGCTTCTTCCTTTTCCATGTTGAATTGTTCAAGTGTAAATGTTCCTAAATGTAACACATGTCTGCAACAAATCAACCATGACCATAATATTTTCTTATTTAGAATAGGGGCGTCCTTGGTCACCTGATTTGTTGACAATCGCGTCTGAGTGAGGTTAATTGTGACCGAACATTGACCCACTCCAGTTCACAACAGATAATAGCCGAACGCGGAAGTACTCAGTTACAGTATTTTGCTAACTTGACGAAATAGTAAAGAATTCACGTACCCGAATTGTTTGTCCCTGCAGTTTTATCCACCCTGGAGCAGCGATGAGATGATCACTGATGAGTTGTACTTTGAAGAGCTCCCACTGAGGGGGTGTGACGCTTTTCGACGGATCTTGAAAAACGTGTCTTACTGCTTCTAAAAATGGACTTCCGGTTCATGGTTACGAAATCTCGGGCAAGGATTGTAGAGTTAAGAACGGAAATGCCGATCTACGGCCAGCGAATTGAACAGAGTGAAGTATGGCATGGAGCTGAAACTCCGCCATGATAGGGTGCCAGAGAGATGGGCGGGGCTAGAGGACGACTGTACCTACATGTGGATGTCAATCAAAACTTGAACAGCAGTATGAAAGAAACTTTTTCCTTCTGTAATTTGTTTTTTTGCCTTCCTTTAAATGTTCCCAACACTTAACAACCAACATGCAAACTCGTAATAATAAATAATCAAATAAATACATTATTTTTAAAATATATTTGTTAAAAATCCAACCTTAGTGTTACCAGGCTTAACAAGCAACATTATTTATATGATACAGTATTTATATTATATGCATATTAAACTGGAAGTATTTACACAATGCAACATTTATTTCAGTGAGGGCATTGTTAATACGTACATGTCTTTAATCTACAGTAAATCATCATCACTGTCTTGTCATTAATTCAGATAATCATCTAGGGAAAAATAAATTAACTTCAGGATATATTGTGTGGGAGTTTCATACAATATACACTTGTCCAATATTCTGTTTATTTACAACAACCAATGTTATAAATCTAAAACATTTTAACACACTACTTTTCTTTGTTTTGGGGCACTTGGAAATACTCTGTGGTCTGACAAGACAAAAAAAAAACAAACAAATGAAGACTTTGGAGTGGCCTAGTCAAAGTCCTGACCTGAATCCTATTGAGATGCTGTGGCATGACCTTAACAAGGCGCTTCATGCTGGAAAACCCTCCAATGTGGCTGAATGACAACAATTCTGCAAAGATGAGTGGGACAAAATTCCTCCACAGAGCTGTAAGAGATTCATTGCAGGTTATCACAAACGCTTGATTGCAGTTGTTGCTGCTAAGGGTGGCCCAACCAGTTATTAGGTTTAAGGGGGCAATCACTTTTTCACAAAGGGGCCATGTAGGTTTTTTCTACTTTAGTAATAAAATGTTCATGAAAAAACTGCATTTTGTGGTCGGTTGTGTTGTCATTCGCTAATATTTACATTTGTTTGATTTTAGTGGAACAAACATGCGAAAAAAGAAATCAGAAAGGGGGCAAACACTTTATACATATATGTATACTGTATATACTGTATATAAACATGTATAAGCCAGATTTTGGATTGTCATATTTATGTGTGAGGGTGCTGTCAACTCAAAATTTCATACAGTATAAAACACCTTGTAATTCGTTAATTCCATCACCATTTTATGAAGTGTTATTGATGATAATACGTAATCATGGTAATACAGCACAAACTGCTTCCCAATGCAGAAAGTGTACTCTTGTTTCTAAATACGGGATGATTCAATTTTTCCAGGGAAGGTTGGCAACCCTATTTGGGAGATATGTGTGTTATAAATAGTGATATAAACGAGGCCCTCAGGGCAATTGAATCGATTGCAACGGGACTGGTCTTAGTAAACAGGTTTTGCTACTTCATCCATGAACTCATCCACATTTTATTGTGATCTTGTCCACAACACAAAAGAAAAGCATCAAGTATTTTTTATTAATATACTTTTGATTGAAGTATAATATTAGTGTTATAGTGCTAATATAAAAGTATGAGGTAGGCGTTAGTAGACAATATAGGCCCTGGTCAGGCCAAGTATTAGGATTGGGGTGGAAGGTGAGGGTTAGCATCAGCATTAGGTTTAGGGTGAACCCTAGAGTAGATACTTAACTTTGCCTGTGTACTTGTCAGGGATCAGACAGAACGAGGACCACACGAGCGTCACAGTTCAAGATGTTTATTGAAGCTCCAGCAGAGATCAGGAACAAGTCTTTATTCGGCAGAGGCACAGGCAGGGGTCAGGCGGAGATCGTGGTCAGGGCAGGTCAGGTCGTTGTGGCAGGTGGTCAGGACAAGGCAAAGGTACCGGCAGGGGTCAGGCGGAGATCGTGGTCAGGGCAGGTCAGGTTCTGGTTCTGGTTCTGGAGTCAGAGTCGAGCTGTGGGCTGAAACAGAGAGCAGAGCTTCGTGCAGGCTTGCAGACGATCCGACAAGAGGCACTGAGTGGGGGAGGCTTATGTAGAGCAGGCAGGGCAGGTAATCATTGGCTGCAGGTGTGCAGAGTGTGTGTTGGAGGGAGCTGGGTGTGGGGTTGGCTGGCCAGGCAAAACAGAGGGAGAGACTCACCAGGAGGAAAATAGCATGGGGAGAATGGATCATGACAGAACCCCCCCCTCAAGGGACGGCTCCTGAAGTCCCCAAAGCTGGTGGTGTGCTAGAATTCCTCTGACAGGTCAGAGTCGGCTGCAGACTATTGGGGTTCAGGTGGTCTTGGCTGGGTGGCCTGGCGAGGTGGGCGGCCCCGTCGAACGGCAGGCTGGTCAGGATGCTGCTGATGGAACTCTCTAATGAGAGTTCGGTCCAGGATCCTGTTCGATGGCACCCAGCTCCTCTCCTCTGGACCGTAGCCCTCCCAATCGACGAGGTAGTGAATGCCCCGACCCCATCGTCTGGAGCGGAGCAAGCGCCGGACGGTGTAGACAGGATCTCCATTGATGAGACGAGGAGGAGGGGGAGCAGGTGTCGGGCGGACCAGTGGACTCTCCTGGAAAGGTTTCACTTTAGAAACATGGAAAGTTGGGTGTACCTTCATGGATCGGGGAAGTTGAAGTCGGACTGCCGACGGACTGATGACCCTTTGGATGGGGAAGGGACCAAGGTAGCGAGGAGCCAGCTTCTTCGACTCCACCCGAAGAGGCAGATCCTTGGCCATCAGCCACACCTTCTGGCCAACCCGGTATGTTGGTGCTGGGGCTCTCCTGCGGTTGGCACTGGTGGTATAGCTGCTGACCGACTTGAGGAGTGTAGCACGGGCTCGGGACCAGGTTCGGCGGCATCTGCGTGCATTGGCCTGGGCAGATGGACAGGTGGCCTCTTCTTCCTGACTGGAAAACACAGGTGGCTGGTAGCCATAGACACACATGAAGGGTGACATGCCAGTAGCAGAAGAGATGAGGGAGTTATGGGCATATTCGATCCATGTCAACTGTTGTGTCCAGGCTTGAGGTTTGCGAGAGGCCATGCACCTCAGTGCTTTTCCTAGCTCCTGATTAGCTCTCTCAGATTGGCCGTTAGATTGGGGGTGGAAACCAGAGGTTAGGCTCACAGTAGCTCCTAGGAGATGGCAGAACTCCTTCCAGAAAGTGGAGGTGAATTGTGGCCCTCGGTCTGAGACAACGTCTCTTGGCAATCCATGAATGCGAAAAACATGGTCAATGACCAACTGTGCAGTCTCTTTGGCAGATGGTAATTTAGGTAGCGGAATGAAATGTGCCATTTTACTGAATCTGTCAACAACTGTAAGGATGACTGTCATACCGTTAGATGCAGGCAGGCCTGTGACAAAATCCAAAGAGACATGGGACCAGGGACGAGTGGGCACAGGCAGAGGCTGGAGTAGTCCGGCAGGAGGCTGGTTGGTGGACTTGTTTTGGTTGCAGGTTGGACACGCTCGCACAAATTCCTTGACATCCCTCTTCATAGAAGGCCACCAGAAGCGCTGAGCGAGGAGATGGTTGGTGCGAGCGGAGCCAGGGTGGCAAGCAAAACGGGAGTCATGACCCCATTGTATGACCTGGGATCGAAGATTCTCCGGGACAAAGAGCAGGCCGTCAGGGCACGCACTAGGACCGGGCTGATCCTGGAGGGCCCGTCGAACCTGTTCCTCCACCTCCCAGGTCAGGACTGCTACCATGCAGGGATCAGGCAGGATTGGGGCAGGCTCTGTGGAATGTGTGTCATCAATCTGGAACTGGCGGGAAAGAGCATCTGGTTTGGTGTTACGTGAACCAGGACGGTATGACAGAGTGAAGTTAAAACGGGTGAAGAATAAAGCCCAGCGGGACTGCCTTGGGTTCAGGCGTTTAGCAGAGCGGATGTACTCCAGATTTTTGTGATCGGTCCATACCAGGAACGGGACTGTGGTTCCCTCCAGCCAGTGGCGCCACTCCTCCAAGGCTAGCTTGACCGCTAGCAGCTCACGATTGCCAATGTCATAATTGCGTTCTGCAGGGGACAGTCGACGGGAAAAGAACGCACAAGGATGTAATTTATTGTCCTCACCTGCCCGTTGAGAGAGGACAGCCCCGACTCCTACATCAGACGCATCCACCTCCACGACGAATTGTCGGTCAGCATCCGGCATCTGGAGGATGGGAGCTGAGGTGAACCGGTCCTTCAGGGTGGCAAAGGCCTTGTCAGCCTCTGGGGTCCAAGCGAAGGGCTGCTTGGTACTGGTCAGCGCAGTCAAAGGAGCAGCGACTGTGCTGTAGTTCCGGATGAATCTCCGATAGAAGTTGGCGAACCCCAGAAACTGCTGCAACTTCTTTCTGTTCTCCGGAACAGGCCAGTCTGTCACCGCCGAGACCTTCGCTGGGTCCATCTGGATACTGCCATCTGCCACGATGAACCCCAGGAAGGTTGCTGACTTGACGTGAAACTCGCATTTCTCCGCCTTGACATAGAGGGAGTTCTCCAGGAGGCGGCGGAGGACCCGCTGGACATGGCAGATGTGTTCGGACATATCCTTGGAAAAAATCAAAATATCATCCAGGTAAACGAAAACAAACTTATTCAGCATGTCTCGCAACACGTCATTCACCAGGGCCTGGAACACAGCTGGAGCGTTGGTGAGGCCAAATGGCATGACCAGGTACTCATAGTGGCCGGATGGGGTGTTGAAGGCCGTCTTCCATTCATCCCCCTCTCGGACTCGGACAAGGTGGTAGGCGTTCCTGAGATCCAATTTTGTGAAGATGGTGGCTCCCTGGAGTAGCTCAAAAGCAGAGGTCAAAAGAGGCAAAGGGTACCGGTTCTTGACTGTGATGTCATTCAGTCCACGGTAATCGATGCAGGGTCGAAGTGAGCCATCTTTCTTCCCCACGAAGAAGAATCCGGCACCGGCTGGAGAGGAAGAAGGGCGAATGATCCCAGCGGACAAGGAGTTACTAATGTAATCATCCATAGCCTTTCGTTCAGGAGCAGACAAAGAATACAGACGGCCCTTGGGTGGAGTGGTACCTGGGAGGAGGTCAATGGAACAGTCATAGGGACGGTGTGGTGGCAGGGACATGGCTTTGGATTTGTTAAAAACCTCGCGTAGATCGTGATAGCACTCAGGAACGTTAGAAACGTCAATAGCGGAAGCAGGTGGGACTGGGCAGCGGTGCAGAGAGGCAGAGTGTAAACAGGTCTGATAGCATCTCTCACCCCATTCCTTGATGGTTCCAGAGACCCAATCAAGGTGTGGATTGTGCAGGCGGAGCCAAGGGGAGCCTAGAATGAGAGGTTGATTAGGTGAGCGAAGTAGGTGGAAGCTGATTGTCTCACGGTGGTTGCCTGAGATCATCATGGAAATGGGTGAGGTGATACTGGTGATGGTGCCCAGGAGATGGCCATCCAGAGCGCGGACGGGAATGGGTTCGGGTAAGGGGCGACTCTCAACTCCCAACTGGCAAGCTAAATCAGTGTCCATCAGGTTAGCTTCAGCACCAGAGTCTATCAGAGCGGACAGGGTGTTGGTTGCATTGGGAGAGTGAAGAGAAACTTTGAAAAGAGGTTTACTGAAGTTGGAGGATTGCAGGTTTGTTGGGCTCAGCCGGACCCCTCCTACTTCCGGTGAGCCCCGTCTTTTACTGGACAAGTGGCGACACGATGCCCTTCTCCTCCGCAGTACAGGCACAGGTTGAAGTCGAAGCGATGTTGGCGCTCTTCGGGAGAGAGCGAGGCACGACCGATCTCCATGGGTTCAACGTGATCAGCAGACGCAGAGGTTGAGTGCGTGGTCAGAGATCGGCGATCACGAAGAGTCTGGCGCCCCCTCTCTTGACGGCGGGTCTGGATCCTGCGGTCAATGCGGACAGCTAGGGCGATTGCTTCATCCAGGGTGGAAGGTCGATCATGGGAAACCAGCTCGTCCTTCAAGTAGTCTGCCAGGCTATGGAGGAAGACATCCACCAAGGCCTCCATATTCCAAGAACTGCGTCTCGCCAGGGTTCGGAAGTCGATTGAGTAGTCTGCCACTGACCTTCGACCTTGACGGATCGTCATCAGAGCCTGTGATGCTTCATCTGTAGACGATCCCAAGTCAAAGACCTTCAGCATCTCCTCAGCGAACAGGTTGAAGGAAGAGCACACAGCTGTCTGGCGTTCAAATTCAGCCGTTCCCCAGAGTCGTGCACGGCCAGTCAGATGGGTGATTGCAAAACCCACCCTCGCTCCCTCCGTAGCGAAGGTTCTAGGTTGCAGAGCAAACTGTAGTCGACAGCTGGTAAGGAATGCCCGAACCTGTGCAGGATCACCATCAAAGCGTTCAGGGTTGCCGACCTTGGGTTCTGGAGCAGTGGTGGTGAAGAATGGATCAACAGAATCAGACATGTTCGGATCAGACTGATGTGGGGTAGGTGCAGCGGGCGGTGGCTGGTTGGAGAGCAGATTAGCGATCTCAGCCAATTGCTGTTGTTGTTGCTGAATCTGCTGCTGTTGTTGCTGGCTGAGCTGAAGCAGAGAGGACATGTCAGCAGCCATGCGGCTCACCTTTCCCTCAGTGGATTCCAGGCGTTGCATAGCGGAGGGTGTTTCGGGTCCTCTGCTGGGAGAACTGCGCGCTGGGTCCATGTTGGTCGGATCGTACTGTCAGGGATCAGACAGAACGAGGACCACACGAGCGTCACAGTTCAAGATGTTTATTGAAGCTCCAGCAGAGATCAGGAACAAGTCTTTATTCGGCAGAGGCACAGGCAGGGGTCAGGCGGAGATCGTGGTCAGGGCAGGTCAGGTCGTTGTGGCAGGTGGTCAGGACAAGGCAAAGGTACCGGCAGGGGTCAGGCGGAGATCGTGGTCAGGGCAGGTCAGGTTCTGGTTCTGGTTCTGGAGTCAGAGTCGAGCTGTGGGCTGAAACAGAGAGCAGAGCTTCGTGCAGGCTTGCAGACGATCCGACAAGAGGCACTGAGTGGGGGAGGCTTATGTAGAGCAGGCAGGGCAGGTAATCATTGGCTGCAGGTGTGCAGAGTGTGTGTTGGAGGGAGCTGGGTGTGGGGTTGGCTGGCCAGGCAAAACAGAGGGAGAGACTCACCAGGAGGAAAATAGCATGGGGAGAATGGATCATGACAGTACTAGTATAAAGGGTGTCAGACAGTGTGGCTGTGCAGAAGTTTTGAAACCTCATTCACTGATTGGTTTTCTATGATATCGAGCTGTTTTGCTCGATATCATTGGATGGATACTGTAGGTATGTTGAGTAAGAATTGTGAGATATACAAATTGCCCACACTGTACACATTTAAAGTGAGGGACAGGAAGTAGTCTGCACAAAAGTGGATGAAAAGAAGAAGCATTCAGCGTTGAAGCGAAAATCTCTGTGATAATCAATACAAAAGGAAATTTAAAGTTTTAATGTTTTGCATTTTGTTCCCATTCTCTACAGAACATGAACAGAATCATGACCTTTCTACTGAGGTGTATACCAAACCGTGAAGATGTCATACTGTTACACCCCTGAATCAGAGCCTTTCCCGTCCTCGTTGCTGCGGTGTGGGGTTCCATTTTGAAGTGTACAGATATGGCCAAAAGGTTTGGGAGTGTCTTAAATTTTGTTCTTGAATAATCTTGCTGGCTGCACGGTGGACAAATGGTTAGCTTGCAGACCACACAGCTCAAAGACCTGGGTTTACTTCCACCATTGGGCATCTCTGTGTGGAGTTTGCATGTTCTCACCGTGTACTCCGGTTTCCTCCCACATTCCAAAAATACTAGGTTAATTGGCTAGGTTAATTGGCAACTCCAAATTGAATGTGAGTGTGGTGTGAATGGTTGTTTGTTTATATGTGCCCTGTGATTGGCTGGCGACCAATCACAGGTGTACCCGCCTCTCGCCCGAAAACAGCTGGGATAGACTCCAGCATGTCCATGACCCTCGTGAAGATAAGCGGTAGAAAATGAATGAATGAATGAATGAATGAATAACCTTGCCGCTTCATTTCATCTATGTGACTCCAACACAATATGTAACAAAGTTGTCAAATGTTTTCTTAAAATATACTGGAGCAGCAGACTAACTGAGACACCCAATTTAAGTCAAACCCAACACTTCTGGCTACGGTTGTAGGTTAAGTTAGGAAAGAGGGTTTGGAGGCTGTGCAGTGAACTTCACGGGAGGAAATCATATTAACTAGGTGGAAGGAATATTTAAATTATTTTTGAAAAATGTATATTTGAACTGATTTGAACTTGATTGTTAGAGCTGTATTTCATATTCAAGCATGAAGTTGATTGCTGAGCTGTACACCACACGAGGAAGTGAAGGAACTAAAGTTCCATTCATCCATAAAAATACTGGAATTTCTTGTTTACCCTTAGCAATGAAAGTGAACCACACTGCAGCTCTTTGATTTTACAATGTCTTCACATTGAAGGACTGTCTGTTTGTTTGTCTCCTATATTTTTGTGTCTCACTCATATAACTATGCACTACATTTAATCAAATAGAACCAAGCAGCCTCAGGCAACTCACATGACACATAATTACTTCCAGGTACATACAGCTTCGGTACTCTCCCACACATCCACGCTTTTGACTAACTACAGATGGGAGAACCTGGCATCTGCAGCTGCGGCCTGCTGATAACGGCTGGCTCCACCGCTCCACCCCACCCGCCCTGAGTTGGTGAGAAGATGTCTGCCGAGGAGAGGAGGGGGGCCGCCTGTGGTCCGCCAGACATCTACCGACATTTCTTAGCATAATAAAAGCCGGGCAGGGACAGTTAGCTGTGCTCTGTTACCTGTAAGTAAAGCCAACTTTACTGTAGGTGCAGGGAAAGACTTATGAGCCTAGAGCTACGTGTAATCTGACTGGTCTGAGAGTAAACCATATAACTGACAGGTTCATTGTCATCTCTTGCCTCCAACACGACACCCACGGGAATCACTGACCTAAAGAACAGAACAAATTCCAACAACTGGCAGATTTCTTTTAAGTTAAAACATGTTCTCAAATAAGAAAAATACCCAAATAGGCCTGCACTGAATATTACAGTTGAAAATACTGTACTTGTATAATTAAAGGCCTTGGCAAGATCCAAAAAAGCAGCTATGCAGACCTTTTTATTGTCCATGGCGGTGATGATGTCATCAAGACTTTGAGGACTTTGAGTTCTGAAACCTGACTGCTGATCTAGGATATGATTGGTGTCAATGAAGTGAGTTAACTGTGTGAATTACTTTTCAAAAACATTGGAAAGGCAATGTGGATGAGTCAATGTTCTGAAAAATTTGATCAAGAAACAAATACAATAAAGTAAAACACATTTTAAAATAATTTTTAATGTTATTATTTGCATAAACAAATGGGGGATATGCTTGAGCCTATCCCAGCTAACTACGAGACTGGTCTACACCCTAACTACACCCTGGACTGGTCGACAGCCAATCACGGGGCATATAATATAGACAAACAACCATTCATACTCACATTCATACCTATGGACAATTTGGAGTCGACAATTAACCTAGCATGTTTTTGGAATGTGGGAGGAAACCGGAGTACCCGGAAAAAACCCACGAATGCACGGGGAGAACATGCTAACTCCACTCAGAGATGCCCAAGTGGAGATTCAAACCCATATCGTCCCATCTCTGGACTGTGTGGCCAACATGCTAACCACACGGCCAGAGTGCGGCCCCTCCTTTAAATCAATAAACGAAAAATTGTTTCAATAGTTTAAAATGCGTGGCTTTTCTCCGGGGACTTCCTCCCATATTCCGAAAACATGCTAGGTTAATTGCCGACTCCAAATTGTCCATAGGTATGGATGTGAGCGTGAATGGTTGTTTGTCTATATGTGTACCCCGCCTCTCGCCCGCTGGGATAGGCAGATAGACAGCTGGGATAGGCTCCAGGACCCCCAGCAACCCTCGTGAGGATAAGCGATAGAAAATGAAAGAATGGATTTAACTTTAAATTAATGCTGCACATTTTTTAGCCCAATAACTTTAGACAGTTCATAATTTGCATAAATACATAGAGCTGTTATTTATTATTTGTTACAGCTTGTTGTTTTCTGTGTTGTATTTTGTGTGCTGCATCGATTTGAAGCTTTTTCTAAAATGGTGCATTCAGGTGCATAATGTAACACTATAACACAGACATCAATGTTAAACAAACCTTTGGACAGACACTGTCTTATCCTGATTGTTAAACTTTCCCCTTCAATTTGGTATGAAATGAGTATGCAGACTTAAAACATAGCCATCCTGAGTGGGCAAAAAAGTGAAGCTTAAATTAAGTCTATTTAAATTAAATGGATGGATGGAAAGGATGCCAACATCTGAGTGAAATAAAGGATATGTGGGATGATAACTATCTGTATGTGGGATGATAATCTATTTATCAGTGCTCATGTCAAACTTTATTCTAATTTCACCATGTAAATTACTATAAAATGAATGAATCAATGAACTATTGTCAACATTTCAAGTTAATTAACATAATGATGTTTATGTTTTTGACGTGTAAGTAGGGGGGACCTGGCTTCAGGCCTAAAATCTGAAGGAGTACGTGAATGTGAAAAGAGCAGTGATTCTTAACCATGCGGCCAATGGGCCACGAGAGCCCCCAAAAGTGCTGCAACCCTTAATTATGCTTTTACATTTTGCTGCTCGGTATGCATTTGCACTTTCAATTTCAAGTTGACACGGCAATCTGCGGACAGATGGAATGACAAGCTCTCAGTGAATCAGAGCGCTCCCTTCATAATCGGCTCGTGCATCTGCCACTCCTAGCAAGTGCTGTGTGGATTTCACTGCAATTCAGTCAATGCCTCAAAACAGGCAGGAATCACTGATCACCTTTGCTAGCACCAGGCTGTCTAATCATGAATACTGCACCATTTGCATTATCATTCAAATCAGTGTTTGCTTACATGGAGCCCATAACCATTGTGATTCTTTTTTCAAATCGACCGTCCCCATGTCTACTGTACAAAATGAAACCAACAACAATAACTTAATGTTCTGTTGTTAAATAAAGTTTAGACTCTGACACAGAATCTGATGCTCTTTGAAACTTTGAAACACTCTGACCTCAAACCATCAACAGCAGTACAACACCAACACCATTTAATATGTACTGTATCTCCAACTCACAGGCATCTCTAGTCCATTCTTCCTGGTAACGACACTTCCGCAAGATGCAGCCAGGGACACTCTGAACACTTCATGCTTCATAATGTGTGTGTGAATGTAAATAAACAAGAATATAAAGAAAAACATGAAGTGGATATTCTCATCACTCACTTTGGAAATCTTAATTTGGATGTACAATTTGCTACATTTAAGTATGCTGGAAAATACACTGAAAAAATGTAAATTTACCTTAAATTACGTGATGTGTCAGGAAGGAGTACATCAGAGGGACATTACATGTGAAGAGGCCTTGGAGATAAAGTCAGAGAGGACAGATTGAGATGGTTTGGACATGTCCAGAGGAGAGTGCTGATTAGTTTAGAGCTGCCAGGTTGGAGGCATAGAGGAAGACCAAATAGGAGGTTTATGGATGTAGTGAAGTACATGAAGGTAGTTGGTGTGAGACAGATGCAGAAGACAGGGTTGGCTGGAGGAGATTGATTTGCTGTGCCGACCCCTGAAGGAAAAAGCCGAAAGAGAAAGAAGTTTGAACGCAACTCCTCATTGCAACATAGTGTAAAGGGGAACACATATTTATTTCCCTTTTCAGTGCATTCTACCGCAAGATATATGAGCGAGCTACCAATGACCGTTGTGGGAAATACCTATTTTGCCGTTAAAGCCCTCACAAAAAATAAAAATAAAAAAACGGGAACAAGAGAAACTAAGTCAAGATAAACACGCACACAAGCACAACTGATGGTAAGAAGAAGCACTGTGTGCAAAGATGAAAGACTTGGTCTACTGTGCTGCACTAGATATCCTTTTAACGAAGATATTCTAGTTTCACTGCAAGATAAGATGAACACTATCAGTATGGGCACAAATTATACACCTGCTCTATTTGCTCCATGATCACTGATGTCTTAATGTCTAAATATAATATACAAAGTGATCTGTTAACACTGGTTTATGTTTAAATAACCATATTTTTTGGGCTTAAAATAATACTACATCCTTGTTTTTTGTGTAGATATATTACCCCGGTCAGAAAGAGAGAAAATGATGTCTATTTGATTCAAATAATTTAAGGTTACTTTCCCTCTCTAGATATATGCACAAGGTGCTTAGGTGTAAAACACATAGGAAACCACACATTTAGAACTGAGAGTATATTCACATTCTGCTTGATGCAGTGAGTTGACAGGCATGTATAGCAAGAATGTATCTACCCTGTTGTGTGTCGTAAAACAATGTGCAATGTAACGGGGTGGTGGGAGGCATATACGTGGCCTTGGACAGGATCCATGGTTTCCACATCTCATAGACAGACACCACACTGCTCGGTGAAGAAGTCTGAGTCAGAAGGCACCAATAAATGTTGGCTGTTGTGGTTGCCGGCAGTTCTTTGAGCAGGTATTGTCCGCCTGTACTTTGGTTGTTGCAGTCCACTGTCGTGCCATCTGGCAACGTCAGGGTTAAACCAGAGTCTGTGCACAAAATATTAGCATTAGAAGCAGTATATGTCACGACCAATCAAGTTCAAACCAGTTGGCACCGCCGTCCTGGTCTTGGTAGTATTGACCAGCAGGGGAAGGTTGAGAAGCCGCTTGCTGTTGCTGAGGTCGGTGGAATGGGCCGACCCGCCCACGTGAGCCTCCTTGTGACTGCATGCCTGGTGGTTGATAAGCCCATGGTTGCTGCTGCTGTTGTTGTGGGAGCGACTGCGGTGGTCCTGATGGTGGCCACTGTCCAGTGCAGGTGAGGCAATCCCGTGCCCAGTGGTCAAGAGCTCCACACACGAAACAGCCAGTGTAGCCCTGAGACGGTCCACCCCTTCTCCCACCTCGGTTAGACATGCCACCACACACCTGCCACATTATGTTTTTCTCTTTCTTTTTATCTGAGGTGAACTCTCGTTCTTTAGCCGATTATAATTTCAATAGTTGTGCTGCTAAATCCTTTTGTGTTTTATCTTTTTCGTCCTCCTCCTCAAGGTGCCTGCGCATGTGGTGTAACAAGATTGCTTTGTATGATTTTTCTGTTTCGACTGACAGATTAGGAACATCTTTTAATTTATTAGCCACTGACGAGGGCAGTCCAGCTAGCACTGCCTGAAACAGTGTGGTCACAGACAGCGGACGTCTCCCCAGGCCAAACTGAGGCCAGCTGTGAGGCGCAATACCTTGTTGATCCATGGGTCTGCTCCACGGGCTAGTGGAGGCAACTTACGACACATGCCGTCAATGTCTGTTATGGTAAAAGGTGTGTATTCTGTGTGCTGGCCCGCCACGTCAACTTTTAAAGGCATAACTGTTTTAGATCGAGCCCCTGTGTCGTCTCGTCTTACAGGGGTTGGTGAAGACGGCATTTGGGATATGTCATCTTCCGATTGGGTATCCCGTTCCGCTGTAGGTGTCGCCGGCTGGCGCCTGCCGTAATCCGTCTCAGCAGTGTATCGGCGCCTGGTACTGCCTTCTGGCAACACATTAGACATGTCAATTCGTTTTAAAATCTTAGATACGCTTTTACTGTGTCTGGCCGAATCTATAAGGGACATGTTTTGCGCCGCACCCGTGCAGGAAGTCGCACCGCCAGTCTCCACTGACGGGTCGCCAACCTGTGGCACGGGGTCGCCAATGTCTGTTGGGGGATGGCGCCTTGCTTGTTGTAGGGTCGGAACGTGTCTATTTAACTCCTCCCCATTAATGTCGACTTCTCCCTGGAATCTTAAGTAGGATAGACTCCACTGGGAGGGTTTGAATCGGGCGGGGGTGCCGATGGTGTGACCACGAGGGCCCTTCTCGCCTTCGACTGATTTTCCCGCATCATGTACGGGGCGGCCAAAGCCAAGCTTGCCATCCCCATCGAATGAATCATTCGCCTGGAATCTTCCAATTTTTTCAGCGTCTTCTTAAGTTCTGACTTCTGCCAGAATGACGCCTGCTCAATTTTCTTCTCCACCTGTCTTATTTATTTCATAATCTTTTCCTCCTCCTGTCTGAACTTACCCTGAACCTTCACAATATTATCACAACTCTGTCCATCTCACACATCCCATGTCTTACGTACCATCTGTCTATCTTTATTCTTATCCTGACTTACCAAGCCACTCATAACCTGACCTTCCACAAGACCAAACAACTCACTTTCTGACACCCTCGGGGGACCCCCACACATTTCCCACTCCTCACATTCTCGGTCCAACTCACCTTCCATTCTATTCCCACAACAATTAAAACAAAAAACAAATACAAAACTGATAGTTGCAAGGATGTTTAGCAATAATGAAAGTTATCAAATAGACCCTGTCTATTTAAGCATCCATGTGAAGCGTTCCCCTCACCGCCTGCTGGTGTACTGCCCTTCACAGGACCCGGAATGGAGCGTTACATTTACGGTCCCCCACCCAGTAAAATTAGCGCAATAGACCCTGTCTATTGTTAAGCATCCAAGTGAAGCGTTCCCCTCACCGCGCTTGGTGTACTGCCCTTCACTGGACCCGAATGGAGGGTTACATTTACGGCCCTCCACCCAGTTGGGTACGCCGACCCTTAGTGGTCCCGGACCACGCAGTATACTGGAACACACACTGTTTTTCTCAAAACTTCACAATAATGTCACAAAACACACACTATGTCAACACACCTGCTAGCGTAATAATATTCTCAATAAAATGTCAGTAGATCTCTGGCATATCACAGGTGGCCCCCCTCCTTTCCTCGGCCGATGTCTTCTCACCAACGCAGGGCGGGCGGGGTGGAGCGGTGGAGCCAGCCGTTATCGACAGGCCATGGCTGCCGACGTCATGCTCCCCCGTTATCTGTAGTTAGTTAAAATTGTGGATGTGTAGGAGAGCTCCGGAACTGTATGTGCCTGAAAGCGATTATGTGTCCTGTGATTTGCCCAAGGCTGCTTGGTTCTACTTGATTAAATGTAGTGCATAGTTATATGAGTGAGACACAAGAAATAGGAGACACACGTACATGAGACACAAAGAATAGGAGACAAACATACATGAAATCCTTCAATACCTACCATTGTTTCACTCACTTTGGTTTTGGAGAAACCAATTCTAGCAAAAAAAATATATCATGTCCATTTGTTAACAATGATTACTCAACAAAATCACAATCTCCCCCCTTTTGACACATGTACTTCCCATGTGTCAACTTTTAAAAGCATTGGCAGTTCCCTGTAAAATCAAATGATGGTTATATTTTTATACATCTGCAACCAGTAATCTGTGAAGCGGGACAACATCAAACAAAGTTCAACAATTTAAACTCTGGATCCTGAAGAAGTGTCCTGTGGAACAAACTGAAGTTAAAATGATGACACACCCTGCCAGGTGTGTGAATGACTTCATGTGTTACAGTGTTAATGTTAGTACATGTTAGTAGTGTTAAACAGTTTTTGACAAAAAGATGTCATGTTTCGGCCACATATGACATTTGTCTTCTCCTCCTCCAGGAGAATGTGCTTTCCTAAAGTGGAACAATGAAGGTTAGGCTGGAATAGTTCATAGTAGTTTGTGTCTTTCCACAACACAATAACAACCCTGAAAGAACAATCACATTTAAATTTCAGTCAATTTAAATTTTTGTCACAGTCCACTGTCCCCCATGAAGAACCCTGCTGTCGGTGTGTCGCACTCATAGTCGTCATGTCAGGATGTCATTTGCAACACTTAAAAGGTCCAAATTCCTATGAAGGTCGGATTGTCCTAATTTACAAGGCCTTTTTCGTAATAGCTAATTTTTAGATGGTTCTGCATACCCTAAATGAACTATCTACATTTTAGCAGATTTAATTTATGCCTATTGATGCTAAAAGAGCAGAACAACCTAATATGTTCTTTGCATGCGTCTATTAGTAAACTAATCATTGGGTTTGTTCTGTATTGCAATATATTTGTTTCCCTTTTCCAAAGTGATGGTCGGGGATGGCTTCAGCCTCACATTCACACTCACACAGACAAACAAGACAACAGAGTGTATTTTTGCCGAAAATACTTTTCAAAAAATCAAATTCCGGATTGTAATAAATTAGCAAATTGTTTGTGCATTCCCAATCGAATGTAAAATAGCATGCTTGTACAAAAAAGGCCCACATCATTCCATTTGTCACTGTGTCTCTTTTAGATAGAGCCCCGTGAGGAATGGAATCATTGACGTAAAAAAAAATGTCCTCCTTGCAGGCGGCCATTTGTTGCCACCTATGAATTCTGGTGCATGGCTTGTCCTTGCATCAAAAGTGTGATCCATCCAGTCAAAAGTGTGATCCATCCAGTCCATCCATCCATCCATCGGCCACATTCCGCTTTAGTGGCTGGTGATGTGATTGTTGTCACCGTGAACACCATGTCAGCAAACGTCTTTAGAACTCTTCAGTCGTCAGGGAAAGTGGGACAACTTCACTAAACACAAGCAGGGCTGTTATGGCCTCCCCGCACGCCTTCCTTACACCATTGTCCCACTCATGGTCTCCACCGTCATTCACAAGATACTTGCTAAGCATCCATTTGGGTACGAGTGACAATGCATGTCTGGAAGGGATCGTTTGCAGTTAGAACACAGCTCATGTGTTGGATCTTCTTCAGGTCTTGGTGAAGATGAAACTGGACATAATGGCATGGCTGATGATATTGGACTCATCGTGCATGTTGTTGTATCAGGATGTTGTTGTCAGGTTATTGGCAGAGCAAGGGTGTGCACAATTGTGCACAATTCCCTTAAGACGAGGTTGTCACCCTGAATTCGTGTTGTTCTTTCGGCACAATCCACGACAAAGCCGAGCTGTATCCAATGAATAATGCGTAATCCACTCTTTATCACTTCAAGATTTTGTTCGCATTAATGTATATCCAATATACAATTGTGCGTGATTCACTCTTATTGTCTAATCTATTACAGTAAAGTCTCGTTATATCAATATTGTCGGGAGTCGGAAAAAATATCAATATAACCGGACTGTCGATATATCCGATCCTGCGCCGAACTGCATTAAAAGTGGACAATAATGCACTCGACATTGTTCTATAGTATAGAACAATGTCGAGCAGCTTAAATCAATCTTTGCTTAAGGATTTCAATACCAAAAAAGAACACGGCGACCGGCTGCTTACAGTCAACTTTATTTTTCACACTTCCACCACCAGAGCACAGCACACACACCGATTCCCGCACTTCCTGGTTCACAGGTCATGCTCAACCCGCCCCACATAGCTGGCCAAACACATGCCTGCAACAGAAGAACCAACTGCGTTCGTGGTTTCTCTCGTGTGTATAGATTCTATACACACGAGAGAAACCATGAACGCCAGCATTCATTCATTCATTCATTCATTTTCTACCGCTTTTTCCTCACGAGGGTCGCGGGGGTGCTGGAGCCAATCCCAGCTGTCTTCGGGCGAGAGGCGGGGTACACCCTGGACTGGTCGCCAGCCAATCACAGGGCACATATAGACAAACAACCATTCACACTCACATTCATACCTATGGACAATTTGGAGTCGCTAATTAACCTAGCATGTTTTTGGAATGTGGGAGGAAACTGGAGAAAACTCACGCATGCACGGGGAGAACATGCAAACTCCACACAGAGATGGCCGAGGGTGGAATCGAACCCCGGTCCTCCTAGCTGTGAGGTCTGCGTGCTAACCACTTGACCGCCGCGAACGCCAGCATGTACATATGAAAAACAGTGATTATTGCAAGCGATAAAAAGATATCTGAATACAACACAATTAAATACATGTATTTGTACGCTTGTGTCTTCGTTGGAATAGGTGTGTATGCTATGTCAGTTGGTTCTTCTGTTGCAGGCATGTGTTTGGCCAGCTATGTGGGGCGGGTTGAGCATGACCTGTGAACCAGGAAGTGCGGGAATCGGTGTGTGTGCTGTGCTCTGGTGGTGGAAGTGTGAAAAATAAAGTTGACTGGAAGCAGCCGTTCGCAGTGTTCTTTTTTGGTATTGAAATCCTTAAGCAAAGATTGATTTAAGCTGCTTTTGTATCGATATAAGCAGACCAAATTGGCTGGCGGGAGATGAAAAGGGCATCGTAGTAACCGGATTATCATAATAACCGGGTATCGTACTAACGGAACTAATTATATCATAAAAGACTGGAAATTTGCCGGGAAATGAAAATAGTATTGTAATAAGCAGTACTTCGATATAACCGATATCGATATAACGAGACTTTACTGTACTATCTATTAATCTATTACTGAGGTCTCATCAGCACAAAACAGCTGCAAGCGCAACTCACTCTTTGTTATTACAGAGATCTTGTTCGCCCAATGGTGCGCGACTCACTCACAATTTAAAAAAAAATTTTTTTTTATATTATTGAGGTTTTGTCCGCCCATACCATGCATAACTCACTCAATGTAGTTACTGAGATCTTATTTGCATGAAAGTATACCCAGTATACTCTAATACACGACTCACTCATGTTACAGAGATCTTATCCGTACCGACGACTGACCAAATGTGCATATGGGAAACACTACAACACTTACATATAAACAAATCAAATATAGTAATTATTTCAGGATTCTCACCGTCAAAAAAAAACGTAGTTCCACTCTGATAAGAGATTCCAGTGGTGATGGTCTGGAGTCCTGGACGGTCAGCCCTGAAAATCTCTGAATGTCAATGACAGAGAGGCTGGAGGAAAAAAATAATTCCAGGATGATCAGTCGCTGTCCGCCACAGGTCCAGATCCAATCAGCCAAGGAATCCCACTTCTGACACCAAATTGTTGTGGAAAAAAATTCTATCATCCTAAGTAGGATAGAGAATGCCTGAAATAAATACATAACTCTGGCAGTTTTTATTACCTTTGCAAAACAAAGGGGTCAGACAACACACAGTATGCATGGCGGTCTGTAGGTGTCTGGCCAAGAGTGGTCTCTTGGCGGGAACTTTTATACTCCATAGCATGCAAATGAATTACATTACAAGAGAAAAGAGACATTCATGTCACTCCCCCGATGCCACCCTCATGTATGGGGGTTAGCATACAAACACATTCTTCTGGCACGGTTTGTCACACCCATGCGAGAGAACCTCCTGGTGTCAACCATTTGGTGGGACATCCTGATGTCCCCTTGTCCCATGAAGGTAAAGCTTTGATCAAAGAATGACCTCCTCCGACACTGCCCCTAACCCCAGGTTACAGATAGCCTCCTGCTGTGCCACCATCCTTAGGAATAGCAGGATGTGCTCGGATGCTAGGATGCAAATGTTGAAGCTCTACAAAAGGCTGTAAAGTAATTCACACAATGTGTAACCTATGTTATATCTGTGAAATATAAAATTTTCCATCACACTTGTCAAGGTAGCAGAAGTGGAGTGTAGGGGCCCCCTGTCCAAACCTCCGATTCGAGCCTTCATGGACGACCTGACGGTACAGCAACATCAGTGACAGGGTGCAGGTGGCTTCTCCGTGGGCTGGAAAGGAGCATCACTTGGGCGAGGATGATGTTCAAACCAGCCAAGTCCAGGTCCCTGGTCCTGAGGAAGGGGAAACTTGAGGACAAACACCGCTTCAACTTGAATGGAGTCCCCATTCCATCGGAGAAGCCTGTGAAGAGCCTGGGGAAGATCTTCGACAGCACTCTGAAAGACAAGGCAGCCGTGCAGTCAGTCAACGCAGAGTTGAAGACCTGGCTATCAGTAGTGGACAAGTCAGGCCTCCCGGGGAAGTTCAAGGCATGGATATACCAGCATGGTATCCTGCCGAGACTCCTGTGGCCACTACTGATCTATGAAGTCCCAGTATCCATTGTAGAGGGCTTCGAACGCAACATCAGCCAGTACCTGCGCAGGTGGCTAGGCTTGCCAAAGAGTCTAAGCAGCATCGCCCTGTATGGGAATACCAACAAGCTGCAACTCCCCTTTACTGGCCTGACCGAGGAGTTCAAAGTCACCAGAGCCAGAGTGGTGCTGCTGTACAGGGACTCAGCTGACACCAGAGTCTCCTCCGCAGGCATCACGGTCAGAACGGGGAGGAAGTGGCGAGCGCAAGAGGCAGTTGACCAGGCTGAAGCAAGACTAAGGCATGGCATCTTAGTAGGGTCAGTGGCAGTTGGACGAGCTGGTCTTGGTAGCCACACAAGACCACGCTACGACAAGGCCCAGGGACGAGAGAGACGTCAGATGGTGCAGGGAGAGATCTGTGCAGAGGTGGAAGAGGAACGCCGAACCAGGACAGTGGCCATGCGCCAGCAAGGAGCATGGACTAATTGGGACCACGCATCGGCACGGAAGATCACCTGGTCAGAACTTTGGAAGTCGGAACCAGCCAGACTCAAGTTCCTGATTCAGGCAGTGTAGGATGTGCTCCCAAGTCCATCAAACCTTCATTGCTGGGGGCTAGCAGAAACCCCAGCATGCCCACTGTGCTCGGCACGGGGTTCCCTGGAGCACATCCTGAGCTGCTGCCCGAAAGCCCTGGGAGAGGGGAGATACACGTGGCGCCATGACCAGGTGCTGAAGGCAGTAGCAGACACCATCTGCACCGGGATCCAGCAGAGCAAGCACCAGCCCCCGGGTAGGCAGAACATCACCTTCGTCAGGGCTGGGGAGAAACACCCGGCAGGACATAAAGTTCCGACTGGACTGCTAGCCACAGCCCGTGACTGGAAGTTGCTCGTGGACCTCGGGAGGCAACTTAAGTTTGCAGAGCACATAGCCAGGACGTCACTGAGGCCAGACCTGGTCTTAACGTCGGACGCAACAAAACAAGCGGTGCTGCTGGAACTTACAGTCCCCTGGGAAGACCGGATGGAGGAGGCCCACGAGCGGAAGAAGGCCAAATACCTGGAGCTGGTGGAGTTGTGTAGAGAGAGTGGCTGGAGGGCCCGCTGTGAGCCAGTAGAAGTGGGCTGCAGAGGCTTTCCAGGGCAGTCGTTACATCGAGCACTCAAGCTCCTTGGCATCAGAGGGCTGCAAGCAAGAAGGGCCACCAAAAACATCAGCGAGGCGGCTGAAAAAGCCTCGAGGTGGCTGTGGATCAAGAGGGGAGACACATGGAGTAGCATGCTGCTTGGACACAAACTGGGGCCTGATCATCCCCGGTTGGGTCGCCTAGGTGAGGGTGTCTGAAGATCAAAGACCCGAAACACCCAATGACCCTAGGTCCTTCACTGAGGATGTGTCCAAGCCACACCCTTGAGGTGTTTCATCAATCTAATGATAGAACAGGAAGACTGCCATCCACATTCACTAGCTGCAATTCTGTTAGCACCAGCTCCGATCAGTAGATCATTATACAACAATAACCCTCTTATCCACAGCATGATTTGCATTTGGAAACAAATTAAAGCCAGTTATAACCTCAATTCTATATCCCCTACTCTATCCGTAGCATGGTCTTGTGTGGCTACCAAGACCAGCTCGTCCAACTGCCACTGACCCTACTAAGACGCCATGCCTTAGTCTTGCTTCAGCCTGTTCAACTGCCTCTTGCGCCCGCCACTTCCTCCCTGTTCTGACCGTGATGCCTGCGGAGGAGACTCTGGTGTCGGCTCTATCCATAGATAGAAGGAAGCTTTGCCAAATGGAGTCAGAAAGGTGTTAAATGTGTTGGAGATCTATATATACAGGGTATCTTTGCCTCATTTTCTCAACTACAGCATACATTTGGATTGGAAAATAATTCTTTCTTTCAATATCTGCAAATTAGGGATTATATACGTAAACATATGGAGGACTTTCGGAATGAGTCAAAAACATTAATAAATGATTGCCTGAAATTGACAATAGACGAACCAAAACTGATAACACACATTTATAATGCCCTCCTGTCAATGACTCCCTCTCCAGCTCATATACATAAGCATAAATGGGAGAAAGAACTTGGCGAATCGATTACAGATGATCTTTGGGATAGTGCACTTGGAAAGATATCTGTGACAAATGCAAATCTTCGAAGGCAACTCATCTTCATAGTTATGCACTGTGCCCCAAAATATACTCTTTTTGGTCTGGTGTTTTTGATATAATGTCCGAGGTTTTGGGGATTGTGTTAAAGCCAGAGCCTTTACTCATCATCCTTGGGGTTTCTGAATCCTTTCAAATGTTAAATAAGGCACAACAATGTTTCATTTCATATGGTCTCATTATAGCGAAAAAATAGATTCTAATGCTATGGAAAAGTGTAAGTGTACCATCAACTAAGATGTGGCTACAGCAGTTGACTAACACACTCCATCTGGAAAGAATAAGATATATCTTGAAAGACAGACTTCAACATTTTGAAATATCGTGGCAACCTTTCTTTCAATATCTTGTAAATGCAAATCAAGCTCAATGATGAATGTAACATGCACTGCAAGATTCAAGTGAGGTTTTATATGGGTCCTCAACGGGGATAGAGGGTGGGTGGGCTGGCAACCTGCTTTGTTGTAATGATGTTATGTTTGTATATTATGTTTTGTGTTCTGAGTTTGTATTTTGTATATTTGTGTTATAAAAAAAAACAAAACAATAAACATACATGGGAAAAAAACTGTGTTCTAACACTGACGACTGTAGTGTTAGACAAATAAATGTTTGGACTTGTCTGGTATCTTTCATATTAATTTCATTTGGAGCTGTTAATACATAAAAATTAGGGCTATCAATCTATTAAAATATTTGATCGCAATTAATCGCATTAATCGCATGTAGAAATAAGTTTTTATCTATAAGTAGAGGAAATCTCTTCATGGTAACGATTCCATGTGCAACTACAACGATAGTTATTACATTTTATGTAAAAGGATACTATGGGCCATTATTTAAAACAATACAGTCAGCAAGCATATTTTCACTATTTTTCTTTATTATTAGCATATTAGCTCTTAAATTCCCCCACAAACCTTCAACAAATACAAACGGTGAGTCAGTGAGACCTCTCACACTGACACAAACATGTTTTTGTTTATTTGCGTCAACTAAAAATAATATTTGTTTATGATACTGGTTTTAAATTCTAAATGTTTGAGTAAAAAAAGCCTATTTAGGAACATTCAGAAATTATTATTAAATATTTGCCTCGATACATCTTTCCTTCATGAAATGTACAAATGAAAATACCTAAAACACAGGGCAATAGTCATAAAACATTTAATAAAAAATTCCAACTCAATATAATTAAATTTCCCTTTTAAAACACATTAAAATACACAGAAATGTAAAATTATATCACAGTAAATATTTCATTACAATACTAGAACTATTAATTAGAAATACCCCAGTTTGTGAATGCTTAATGTCAGCTGCAATTTGTCCTACATTTTGGATGGTCATTGAACGCACCATCACACCGTTCTCCAAATGCTGATACTATGTAGGAATGCATAAAGATTTGATGACTTTGAGCACTTATGTGCATAATTGTGGTACACAACCTCTCTGAAAAACAAAGTCTACCAAGCTCTGTATTTATTTAGTGCTTTTCATTTGATGTTGTTCCTGCCATAGTTGTATACAATACATCATAAATAGGATCAATCACATCACTGTAATGTATGTATGTTTTACCAAGATGTTGAAAATCTTCCCCTAGCTAGTTGGACGCTAAATCGCTAATGCTAGCACAACACTCTTCATCCACGGTCATCAGTCACATTGACAGTCCGTCAATAGCAGGTGTAACTCAAATTTTTAACGGGCAGTTCAATGAAAAAATCAGCAGAGATGTAAAAATGTAAAAAAACACTGTTTAGTTGAGACACTTTAATGCCAAGGTGGCACTGTATACGATATTAAAACAATGACTGCACTGCTCCAGTCTCTGGCAGGCCATGTAATAAATCAAACACAGCGACAGTAGATACAAATAACTTTGGTATTGCGACAAGAGCCATCTGCCAGGGCTTTGAAGCTAACTTTACCAATCTAAATACTCTTTTCTTTGTCCATTTCTGCTCAATATTTGTTCCAGCTTGTGGCAACAGTTAGACGCTTCAAACTACCAAAACCAAAATCAAACTAACGAGTTAAATATAACAATAATAATACATATAAATAACTATTACATAATAAATAAATAAATAATAAATAAAATTTAAAAGCCCTAATAAAAATCTGTATAGTCCCGTTGTGTCTTTTACATTTCTGTTCATTAAGAGTAAAAACCAGCACATTTCAGACAGATGTGCCAAGATTGTCTGTACTTAGTAAACATGGACCTACGTTATCACTCTGAATTCATTTGCATGGACATTAGCCCAACGAATTTAATGTTTTTCCTGAATCCCTTATGATGCTGTGTTAATACAATTATCGTCCCAATCCTCACCCTCACATATTAAGCCTTCATTGTAATATCTACTGTGTTTACAGTACAAATCCCCTATCAGTAGAAATCACCTTTCCTGGGAGCCGCATGCCTTCATTCGTTGAAAAAAACGAGTTGCTTTATTATCCTGTAAGGCGAGTCATTGGTTTAATTAATTTAATTTGTACATCACTACTATACTTTTACCTGATTGGTTTGATGGACTGGAGAGCTGACCCACAAGACCGAACCACAGCAGGACCATTTAGAATAGGTTATTTGTTCCACTTCCACTGTAAATGGCCAGGTCAGTTTAAACTTGACCAAAGGAACCGCGCATTGTTGTACACATTAACAAGTCACATGAAGACCACCTGAACAATCTGCAATAATACAAAAACTTTATTATCACAATATCAAAATGGATAGATCTAAAGAATTGAAAATTAAAAAGGAAAAAGACAAAACAATAGTGAATACAGTGGCTTGCTTTGGCCAGCTCTTACAAAATAAATTGCATAACCTACCGGAGTATTTTTCTGGAAAAAAATATGCTCATTACATGCTAGCTTGAAAATAAACTTGGTGAGGAGAGGACTACAGAGTAAGAGAGCAAAAGAGGTATGAGAGAAGAACAAATGATCTGAAGTTGACATTGCCAGAGATTAATGGGATTTCCAGGTTTCCAGTCAAACTGCAGTGAGTTCTGAATTGCCCAGAAGCAGGACATCCTGTCCAGCGCCACATAAGCTTGGGGGAAAAAAATCTTCACAGGAAATAGTCTGCAACTGGCTTCTTTGATGGAATGCCTCTGGTCTCCTGCGGCGCTGCTTCAAATATGATGAATTCTCGTTGTAAATGTTCATCCAGCTCCAAAATGGCAGCCACGTTACCACATCTGCGTATCCAAATAGAAAAGATGGCTGTGATAATTCATTAACAAGAGATCGACAACTATAATGTTTATCCAGCTTATCCGTTTTTTAAAAAATGCATGACTCCAGTATCTCTCAAAAGTAATGTAAGTAAAAAATATAAAATAAAATCCTGTACAATATAATGTCTTCTTTCTTTTTCGGCTTTTCCCTTCAGGGGTCGCCACAGCAAATCAACTGCCTCCATTCAACCCTGTCTTCCGTATTTGTCTCTTTCACACCAACTACCCTCAAGTCCTCCTTCATCACATCCATAAGCCTCCTCTTTGGTCTTCCTCTATGCCTCCTACCTGGAAGCTCTAAACGCAGCATCCTTCTACAGGAAACCTTGGATATATCGGACTCAGATATATCGGAAATTTGCTCACAACGGACAGATAAAAAAGAACCAATTTTTCTGTAATGCACTTCCAATAAAAATTAATTGCATATATCAGATTTTTTATAACGGATTTCGCCTATTTCGGACAAAATCTCCAGTCCCGTTCCAATGCATTTCCATTAAATTTCCCTCGCATATATCGGATGGCCGCATCGTGGCGCTCCGATTCGCCGAATCGTGACAGGCCGCTATACGACGTCATTTGCAGCGTTTGCAGCGTTGCCTGCGCGTCCAGGTACATTGGAAACATAGTCAAGGAAGTGCCTTTTTTATAACGGATAAAATCCGATTTACGCATATACCGGATATAAATCCGATATATGCGTAAAACGGACATTTTCCGGTATACGCATATAACGGATTTCGCTTATATCGGACAAAACCAGTGGGAACAATTGAATTCGATATATCCGAGGTTTACTGTACGAATATATTCACTATCTCTCCTCTGGACATGTCCGAACCATTTCAGTCTGGCCTCTCTTGACTCCAAGGTCAGACTGTTAAAGACTGTTAGAATGTTAGGGACTTCAAGGTCTCTAACATATAATGTCCCTCTGATGGATTCGTTCCTGATCCTATCCATCCTGGTCACTCCCAATGAGAACCTCAGGATCCTCATCTCTGCTACTTCCAGTTCTGCTTCCTATCTTTTCCTCAGTGGCACTGTCTCTAGACCAGGGGTGCTCACACTTTTTCAGCATGCGAGCTACTTTTAAAATGACCGAGTCAAAATGATCTACCCACTACAAAAATGCAAAACATCTATTTATTTTCAAATGTATTGAGGATTATTTGTACGTACAATGTATGTTGATGTACCTTACATAACCAAATGAGCCAATATTGCAAAACACACATAATTAACTATTAAAATTTTTTGTAATTACCTGAGTTTACTTTGATGACTTGCACTGAGTTGAATCAGCCAGGGATGCATAGTCCGGACAGTAGCTGCTGATAGCCAGCCTCACGCACACTTCCAAATGTTCATGTACATTGTGAAAAAAAAGTCCACCTCCCATTCCATATGGAAGTGATATGTTTTTGCCTTTTTACTTGGTCCAGCGCCTTCACTCATTTTAGTGACCATAAACTTTAGCGAGGGCTTAAAATCTCGCAATTTGCCGACTAGCTTAGCACTTTGCATCGTTGTTTACGCATGAGCGGTGACCTAAAGGTCAAAATTCAGTTGTCATCTGACTGGTTGTCCTGTATGTCAATCAAGTAACGGGGGTGGATGATAGGCTGACATCGTAAGTTCTGCTGCACTTAGAGACGTTGTTTGATTTGATTGGTCACCCGAAGGGCAACATTCAGTTGTCATCTGAATGGCTGCCCTGTATATCAATCAAGTGACGGCATTGATGCCAGGATGATATTTTTTTCATGTCACGCCGCGATCGACCAGTACCACCTCCGCGATCGACCGGTAGATCGCGATCGACTTAATGAGCACCCCTGCTCTAGACCAAACAACATCCCTGGTCTCACCACAGTTTTGTGAAGCTTTCCTTTCATTTTAGCTGAAACTCTTCTATCACACCTGACACTTTTATCCACTTTTCGCCTGCACACTAAGAGTGTGGAAAATAATCAATTTAATCGATACATCGATGCGCGCGATGCGAGTGCATGGGCTCATTCAATGGGTACAGATGCAATTGACGGGTGAAATCTAGATTCATCGCGATGCGTTTGTGGGTATCGGTAAAACCTGATGCAAGCGCCGTACTTTTGTTTAGCTCAATCAATCAAATTGAGCTCTATTCAAAATACCCTAAAAACCCATTTTATTAAATTATGTCACTGTTTTTGCTTACAAAAATACAAAATGTGTTAGGTGGCAGCGGCTCTATGTCAATCTTAACTATGTGTAACATTAGTATTATATTTTTTTTTAGGCTTTATTTTTTTGCAGAATCAGAAAATAAAGTTCCATTGACTTCCCATTATAAATTAAGCCTTTTGTAACACGTAATTACAGAGCATAAACATGCATTTTCTAATTTCACAGTTTCAGTTTGTTGAAAAATCCTACAACATGTGATATTTACAGTTTAGGACAGATTGTAAACTTTTCAACAGTAGGTGATAGCGTTTCCTTCAGGGAAAAAAAATATATATATATTTTGTAATTGAGAACAGAAACATGCATTTTATAATTTTAGGGTTTAATTTTGTTCAAGATTAGTCAAATTTTAAATTTACTATATAGAGTGAGATTGGACAATTTTCTCTTTGTAGGTGACAAGTGTTTCCTTCTAGATTGCCGTCAGGTCAGTAGCTTACATAGCTGACTTGTTGATGCCCATACAAACACAAATTGGAAGAAAACGGAACATTAAAAATACTCTATATCTTACCTGTAGCAGTAGTTGGGTGCTGACCAAACAGTGAGCACAGTTTCATTGAAGTGCCACTTATAGCCTTCCATGACCAGTTGATGTGCTCGGCAAATCATGTGAATGTCATTAGCAGCATTGAACTGGGCCACCACATCGCTACCAAACAAGTAACCAGCACCCCTTGGACTCACCCCCCATCCTGTAGTGTCTAAGAGCAGGAACACAAAGTGAGACTACATTTTTTACATTGGAAGCTTCCAACATATAATTACACTGAACAAAAATATAAATAAAGTAATCTAAATAAATTTTTTGCTCTCATTATTCATGAGCTGAACTCCCTCAACTGTTGTTCACAAATCTGTGCCAGTGCGCATTCTAACATTGATGCGCATGCACGCGATGCAAGTGCAATCGGCTCATGGGTATGGATGCAATTGACGTGTAAAATCTAGATTCATCGCGATGCGTTTTGTGGGTATTGGTAAAATCCAATGCAAGCACCATTTTATTAATGTTCACCTTCACCCCATATGCTGTTCCCCAGGTGCAATGAATGCACCATCATTATTTCGCGCTTTGTATTGAATACGGATGGAAGCCATGAGGCACATATAACTACTAGTAAAACAACATGGACGTTCGCACACAAGCAGCAGCGAGGACGTTTCTATATTTAACCCCCCCCCCGCGACGTTTAAATGGTATGTTTGGAAACACTACGGATTATCAAGAACAGCGGAAAGCTCGACAAAACGTCCATCATTTGCAAAGAATGCCGCGTTAAGAAGCCATACAACGGCAGCAGACAAACATGCAGACCCCCACCCCCAAAAGGGGACACCATTTACTGAATATACTGCCAAGTGCCTATAAAGAATAAAGCCAAATCCTTTTTGTATGACCATACTGAATTCCATTGCATTCCCTTTGCTTATTTGCATCATGTTGAATTGCATCATATCACTAGAAATTGCATCATATCGGATTGCATTGCTTTGAACTAAATGATTATCGCATCGTATCGTATCGTGAAGAGGGTGAATCATATCGCCAGAAAATTCAATGTATCGTTAAAGTATCGTATCGCTGGCAGTGCATCGAGATGTGTATCGAATCGTCCTCAGTGCTGAGATTCACACCCCTAGCGCATTCATGCTTAACCTAATCTAGCCACCTTGCAGGTGTGGCATATCAAGATGCCACTGACACAGCATGTATATTGCACAGGTGTGCCTTCGGTTGACCACAATAAGCAGCCACTTCAAAATGTGCAGTTAAACTGTATTGGTGGTGGTCCAGACGGGTTCCTCAAATACCATATACACCAATCCAGTGCATCCCAAACATGGTCACTGGGTAATATGTTGGGTGAGTATGCTGGCCATGCAAGTACAGGGGTGTTTTCAGCTTCTAGGAATTCTGTACTGAGCCTTGGAACATGGGGTCGTGCTTTATCATGCAACAAGATGAGGTAATGCTTCTGCCTGAATGACAAAACCATGGGCCTCAGATTCATCAAAGTATCTTATGTTAAGTATGTGCATTCAAAATACCATTAATACTGTAAAATGCACCTGTGTTGTGGATGGAATGGCCCATGGTGGCAGTGGGGATGATATAAAAAGTCTTGTAAAAAGCTACAAACCTTAATTCATATAATGAAATACACTCTCAAATTGCAAAGAACATTTATTTATTAGTAACACACAGGCTAATTTTTCAAATGGGATGTCAGCCTCTGCACACGTTGCTATTAAATCTTCAACAAACTGTAATGCCTGTGCTTGGGATTAAGGAAGATGTGGTCACCTATGCAATTCCAACTGCATATGTAAGATATTTTTATGACACTCTTGTTTACACAGTTCGATGACAAACAGCTTTTGTTTTAAAGGCCAGTAGTATGTCCAACGACGAGTTGGGTACAAGAATAAATGTGCTTCCCGTCTTCACTCTACATTTAAGCGGTGAAGATATACTCATCTAGCCTGAGTCATGCACTCAACCACCACTAAATGAAGTTAACCCGCTAGTTTCCATTCGCTCTCTGAGCTGCCACCAACCGTCGCCAGTGTTTATCGCCATTTCAACCTGTTTAATCCTGTAGGAGGCAGTTTTATTTGTCTTATGTAGCAAAGTTCGCAGAGGCAGGCAACTCTGCTTGTTTCTGTTTAATTTAAAAGTAATTTTCTTGGAATTGAAAGACTCTATACCAGTATATAAAAAAATATCAGCCAACATCTTAGAGGCCAATGATGGTCACACCAGATACTAACTGATACTAACACCTGTGAGGATAGGATAGAATGATGAATGCTCACCAGCACATATTTCGACAGATTGTGAAAAATATTTGAGAGAGGTAGGCTTTTTGTGACTTGAAGTCTAGCATCTTTGAGTTCAGCTCATGAAAAATGAGAGTAAAAACAAAAGCATTATGTTTAGATTTTTGTAGAGTGCAAACTTAATCCCTTTGAAAATAGACACTGGATTACCTTCTGGGTCTGACCAAAGCAGGTCACACATGGGCCCATCATGGGGCACTTCCTGTTTTCTGTCAATCGTCCTTATTTGATCCAGTGTCTGGATGGAAGGAGACAGGCCACCATGCACACAAAATATCTGAGGGGACACAAAGGACTGAATGAAAACAGATGATCCACATTAAATGAAACCAGAAACTAAAAATAAGCACACACAGAAAATGTTTGAAGAAAGAAGAAGACATAACTTTGCAAGGCTCAGATTAACAACTTAAAAATGCGTGGTCGCAGACAGCCAGACTGTATCTCCCTCTGCACCTTCCAGTTGTTTATAAGGCTGTATATGTCTATGTACCTTAAGAAATAAACTAATTTACATTTTTTTATCCCTTTACACCAAGTCCTGAAGGTTGAGGCTGTCACGTGGTAACTCAAAGTTTCACATTCCTGCCCAGATTTTACATGGGATTTATGTGAGACTTGGCTGTACCGCCTCTTACCCATACCGTATGCTGCAATGTGTCAAGGCAGAGGTAAAAGAGAAAAGAGGAGTAGACATATAGAAACATTTCTCGTTTGATGCAATGGTGAATAAGAAACTGTGTAAAACCGTGGTTCTCAATTATATTCTGTCATGGGACAGAATTTTTTTTTTAACTCAACTGGAGTTTTTATTGAGAACCCCATTACCTGTCTTCTGACCTAGTAAGCAGACACCAAACCAAACGCCATGCAGGGGGGACGCACCCCTCTATATGACAAGCACTGGTGTAAACCATGTAAGCAATTACATGGTTACACAACAAACTTGAAGCGTCATATGGAAGCAAAGAGAAGTGACAATTTGCATAATAATCTGTTATTTTCATGTTATGCTGTTATCTTTACTGCTAAGAAAGCAGAGTTGTGTTGACTAGTACATTATGTAGAGTTTATACTACTTCATAGAGTAGTTGCCGATACCGATTTTTTTCCATCACCCTTAGCCAATGGCCGATTTTGCTTGGGCCGATACTGCTTTTGATCCCTCAATTTACATGAAAAAATGACCATGATAACAAATATTACAGGTCTCATGTTTAAACAAATATTTATTGAAATGTAAACACTGAACACAGTAGATTCAGCTTTCTTAAACACACATTTAAACGGAATTATCAACTTTAAAAGGAATAAATATACAACTATGTGCAAAACATTTCTGTCGTAGTTTAAATTTATCTAGCATCAATGTGATGACTGCTCCTCCGCAGTGTGACGCTCACCCCCCCGCACCACCGCCTCCACACACACAAACACATCACACTGACACAATTTAGTATGATATATAAAACATTTCTCTCACCATTAAAGTTTGTGTTGTGCACGCTAAAGACCTCTCATAAGCAGACACGGCTGCTCCAATTCCTTCTGTGTGTGTGCCTGCTCGGAGAGAGCGCACACACGACACGCATTTAAAGTTGCATAGTTGTTCATTCTTGTTCTGCTCAACTAGTGAGAGTGCTTTTATTCGTCTGTTGCGTTTGTATGCGATGTTTTTGGGCTTTCTTGTTGTCACACCGTGACTTTTAACTGTTATGCCTAGCAATCACCCAGTGAAATGTGATGGGCTTAGTAAAGTGTTAAACGTGAGCTAACTCTATTACTTGTGAAAATGCGCCCTTGATGTGATTCAACAGTGGGGACGGGGTACCGCGACTACGAGTGTTGCGGGGTCCTCTGCCGCCGGGGTAACACAAAGCTGCCCCGGCGGATGCCTGACTGTAAATCATGCGGTGGAAAAATACATCCGCAAACATACGCGTGTATCGGCCGATATCAATAGAAGGAAAAAACGCAAATATCGGCCCGATATATCGGCCGGCCAATGTATCGGTCGATCCTTAGTGCTAACTAACAATGCTATGAGGAACACAGCGATGAGGTTTGCAAGGCTAACGGATAACGTGCTTTGAAATGATAAATTAAGCGAGTTAAGGTCAAGGTGTCGACAGACATTAAAATGTTCAATTTTGATGACAAAAAAGCCTGGAATATCATGTTGCATGATCAGATAATGAAGTTAGCAGAACTGCACACAGTCAATTTTTTCGGTCAAAATGAAGGAACTAAGGATCGATCGATACATCGGCTGGCCGATATATCGGGCCGATATTTGCGTTCTTTACTTGAATCGGTATCGGCCGATACGCACGTGGGTTTGCCAATGTATTTTTCCGCCGCACGCGTCACACTGCGGAGGTCATCACATCATGCTAGATAAAACTTAAACTACGACAGAAATGTTTTGCACATGGGTGAATATTTACTCCTTTTAAAATTGTTAATGCTGTTTAAATGTGTGTTTAAGAAAGCTGAATCCTGAATTTTTTCATATAAATTGAGGGAGCAAAAGCTGTATCGGCCACAAATATCGGCCCAAGCAAAATTGGCTATCGGCTAAGGG
This sequence comes from Doryrhamphus excisus, assembly GCF_030265055.1. Taxonomy (NCBI): domain Eukaryota; kingdom Metazoa; phylum Chordata; class Actinopteri; order Syngnathiformes; family Syngnathidae; genus Doryrhamphus; species Doryrhamphus excisus. Next base: position 9,457,281 of record NC_080480.1, read on the forward strand.
TGATGGGAAAAAATCGGTATCGGCCGGAAAAAAGAACAAATACATTTAGAAGAAAAAAGTCAAGTGCATTATTGTCATGTTATTCCGTGGAGGGCCACATCTGGCCCCGGTGCCTTACGTTTGACACTTGTGCATTACTTTACAATAAAGTTTTCTACACAACTTAATTTCTTGAATGTAGTGTTTACCCTATTACTATGTTACAGGGGTGCATCAACATCTCTTTCTTGTTCAAAACAATCTGACATCAAAGTTGGCTCTATATTACGCTGTAGCATCGTATGGCTCTGCTGTTGAACACATTTTTATTTCCAGATTTGTAAGCAGACCAAAGTTAAGCCTGAATTAACTGCACCATATGCTGGTTGCTGCTTCTTATAAGTGGCTGCCACAAATAATCCTGTTGACACAAAAGGCTCAACTTCCACATAATATACAGTATTTTTTTACAATGGTCAACTCATTTATTTTCTCTACAAAGTATACTGTTTTTGACATAACAGAGCATAAAACATGATCTCACCTTGCCATCAATAATAGCAGAGAGGGACAGGTAATCAAATATCTCAGTGCAGTATCTCCAAACTGTGACAGAGCCGTATTTGCGGAGACACTCATCATAAAAACCGTAGACCTGGGTGATTTGCCGAGACTCGTGATTTCCCCGAATCAAAGTTATCCTGTCTGGGTAACGAACCTGTGAATGAAACACATGACCATGGCGAGGATTAAAAAACCACCATTTGTTATGTGACCCCATGCAGATAATTCATAGGAAGCATATATAAGCTTATATTACATACAGTAGTGTGACAAATTGTTTGCCCCCTAGCTGATTTATTTTTCAAGTCAAAAGTCAAAAAGTCAAAGTCAACTTTATTGTCAAAAATATGCTATACATGCTAGACCAGGGGTGGGCAAACTACGGCCCGGGGGCCACATCCGGCCCGCCAAGTGTTTGAATACGGCCCGCCCAATCTTTCCAAAGTATTTCATTTAAACTCAACATACAACCTGGCATCATGGCCTGAGCCAACCTTTTGATGGTTTTATCAATTTCGTTTTTTGACATGGTCTGTTGTTTACAAAGTGCTCCTGAAAAAAGGGACACAAGCACATAATAATAATAATAATATTATTATTATTATTATTAGATTGTTATAATATTATTAGAACTATTATGATTATTAGAATTATTATATTAATGCTAATTATTATATTAATTATATGTAATATTGTTATATTTGCATATTTTACATAATAATAATATAATAATTATTATTTTAATTTTATTGTAATTATAATATTTTATTATTTTTAAAATATTTGAATATAAATATAAAATAATAAATAATAATAGCAGATTGCATGACAATTTTACAGATACAATAATACCAGGTGGACTGTTACGTGTAAAATATATAGTCTGCCCCCCCCCCCCGTAAATTTTGTCATATCAATGCGGCCCGCGAGTCAAAAAGTTTGCCCACCCCTGTGCTAGACATACAGCATACATGAAATTTCAGTCCTTTCGGACCCCCGCTGCAACAAGTGATAAATAAAATTACAATAACTAAACTAAATAAAGACTACCTTCAATACTACAATTACCAATTAACAACATAAACAGTATAAACAGACATGAGGTATGAAACACAGTTACAGTGTCACAGTTAATGACAACACAACTGAACACCAAATTGCAGTTAATTTTAACTTTTTATGATTAAAGGGGATCTATTATGCTCATTTTCAGCATTTTGTATTAAGTTGTGGACTCCTACAGAGAAGCTACACACAATAACCTGCACAGAAAACGTATTTCCATGGACTTCCTTCTTCTGACCTAAATGGTCTGATTCATTTATATAAAAAACATTGAAAATCGCATGTAGTATTTTGGTCACTAGCGGACAGTAATGTTAAACGGATGATCCCAGTACCTTAACGCTGCATGGAGTCAGGCATGGCATAACCACCATGATAGCGGATTCTTTGGATTCTTACTTTGTCCTTCTTTCTCACTCAGTTTGAAACACTAAGTTTTGAACAAGTAAACAAATCGACAACTCAAGACTCAAAGAGAATGGAGCAGAAAGCATGAAGCTCTTCACTACGCTGTGTGCATCATATAAGTTTGGTTATTTTGTTGTTCATGAAGAGTGTTTCATCTTGAAAACGTCATTTATATTGGTATTCCAATCCCTGAACACAACATACACCATCCTCCACTCGCACCTGTCAGGTTGACTGGGAATTTGCCCAAAAATTTGGCTTTTTTTAAACTTCGGATACTGCTTTATCATGATTTTCAAAATCCATACTCGCCCAGGTACTCACCATTATTTTTATACCCGTACAATCTATTTTTAGACGCATATGGGCGTAAAATGCTCACAATGCGCATCCCTTCATTAACCATTCTTTTCTTAAACAGGTTAATCCAAGGGTAAATCAGTGAAACAACATACTGTCCTTATTTTGTCTGTAGTACTGTTTTCTATGCCACTGTCTGGGCATGTTACTGTACAGTGCATCCGGAAAGTATTCACAGCGCTTCACTTTTTCTACATTTTGTCATGTTACAGCCTCATTCCAAACTGTATTAAATTAATCTCTTGCCTCAAATTCAAAAAAAGTAAAAAAAAAAACTTTTTCACATTGTCATAATGGAGTATTTTGTGTAGAATTTTGAGGTGAGAGATTAAATTAATACAGTTTGGAATGAGGCTGTAACATGACAAAATGTGGAAAAAGTGAAGCGCTGTGAATACTTTCCGGATGCACTGTATGACAATGTTTTAGGATAGAAGCAGGTGTACCTTAAGAGCAAGAAGTAGAAGGAATGTTTCCACACTGTAGAAGCCCCTGTCTACAAAGTCACCCATGAAGAGATAATTTGTCTCTGGTACATCTCCACCAACCTGTCATGTAAAATCAAAATCAAAATATGACAATGTGATAGAATTAAAAATTGAAAACATTCTTAAACCATCACAATATATAAATTACATGTTGAGATTTATTTCAATTTGAGAATATTTTAATTTTAAAATTACATGTTAAGAGAAAGGATCAAGAAATAACTTACTCGAAAAAGCTCTTTCAAGTCATAGAATTGGCCGTGTATATCGCCACAAACCTGTAAAATTAATGCTGATTGTCACATATGATACTAACTGAAAAACAAGAAAAATACGACAATGACACTTACTGTAACCGGTGAATCAACTCTCTGGACATTGCTTTCTTCAACCAAAATCTCTCTGTAGATACACATCAAAAATGACAAATTATTTATCGTGTATAAATTACCACGTTAAAATTAATTTCAAAATTTCAGTTGAAAAAAAATAATATAGTGTCAAAAAAAAGCTGGAGCTTGAAGTCTCACATTTTTACACCTTACCTTTAACTTGAAATACATATACAAGTAAAACAAAACAAAAACTATTTAATAAAGCAAAAATTATTAAACACTGTAGTTATTTAACAAATAGATTAGGAATTGTCAAATGTGAGGTAACGGGACAAAATTGTGAATTAAAATTAGTAAAGCACCTGTTCTGTATAGTTAAGAGATTTTCATAACATTCAGTGCTGTCTATTTGCCTTTTAAAAGTGTGATTTGTTCACATTAATGCCTGGTAAAACTAAAGGTCCATTTGATTTACAAATATAATGACAACAAAAATTGCTCCTAAGAATGTAATTTAAAAGGGTGTATCGAGCCATTTCCATGGTACAGTTCTTACATCTATAGCTATGGAATTGTACAGCAAAAAACAGGGTTTCGTTTATTGTACAAGTATGGTACCATACTTGTAGTGGTACCAGCAAGACATTGAAGAAACAAGGCTAGTCTAAGAATTTTTTCCATGACTACATATAACTTTGAGTATATTGGGCTTTCAGATTAAATTTCCGGGTGAAAATGCACTCCAGTATAATCTTTTACAGGTGACCCTTAATTTGTCCAACTGTTAAATGTTTCAGTACTTTTTAACAAGGCACTGAATGGCAAAATTCACAATGCACTTTGTGCAAACTGTACGTTTTAGGTTAATCTGGAATTTCACCCAAATGAAGCGTATATATATTTATACAAGTTTATTACCTTGCTTTGGCACAAAGTGCTTTCACTTCATTTTCCTTAATAAGTTCACAGCGTCTGAGCTGTTCAATCTGTCGGTCCAAGTCGCTGATGTCGCCCATCGTCACACACATATGGGAAGCTCCTCGCTTTCTATGACCTCAGACCGTTATCCCACCCGGGTCACAAGTAAGCAGGCTCGCACACGTTGCGGAAAGACCACTCCTTGGACAGCTAATTCTTCGACTTTTACGAGCTAGGCTCTCACTCGATGACACTGAAGATCTATTTGGATTGGCGAGAGAGAACATTTCCAGAACCTGTTCCAGACTTGAACAACATTATAGACATTAAACACAAGTCAACTTAGCAACGTCCATGCAGTACAGCTGTTTCTTGTGACAGCACAGCTCGCAAAGAAATTATGTTGAGTAAGGACTTAATCTTATTCATTATTTGTGTTCATTTATACCAAATGAGCAAAACCTATCACAAAGAACACTCGAGGGGCCGCGAGCGTGAGGCCTATGCTAACTAGCGAGCGTTAGCATGATAGTTCCCCAAAACCGATGTCAAACAATTGTTTATTTCATAAGAGAAGCCTTGATTTACTCTGTTACTTTTTAATAACAATCTATGCAACGTTATACGCCGATTAAATAGTTACTTGGCCAGAAATTGTGACGGTTAACGAGTAAACATGCTCTGACGACATAAACATTAGCAGCATTTGGAAAGACGGGTAGTAGTTTGTAAACAGTCAATAATAGCGACATATCAAAATGATCAACACCAACAACAATGTGATATTACTATTACCGCGTGGCATAAGAATGAATAAGCACCAGGTTGTTTCATTACGTAGAGAGTTCCTTCTTCATTCACCAGCTCGTCTCCTTTTCTGCTTGTGTCGTCATTTCCGGGAATCGCTTTTTTTCCTTCGACAGATACCGGATAGTCGGTGTGTCATAAGTGAACACAATATCGATCGCAAAGGTGGTGTCAGGATGTGATAGAATATTAACTGATAAAATAGACATTTTTCAGTTGTCTTTTTTTGGTTATTTCCACAAATATCTGCATATTTTTATTCAGTTTGATAAATTGTTGATTTCGCTTATTTTTAATATATAATAATATAATATAATAATATTCATTCATTCATTCATTTTCTACCGCTTTTCCTCACGAGGGTCGCGGGGGTTGCTGGAGCCTATCCCAGCTAATATAATAATATATTTAATATAAAAACATATAAATATTGAATATATTATTATTATTATATATAATATTATATAAATACTAATATATATAATATTTATTTTTTACAAACCAATTCTCAGCACAGGAAATATGCCCTAATTGGACGAGAAGATTTGAAAGTTGTAAATCAGAGCTGACAGTAGTTTTTGCTTTTGTGTAGTTATTTTGACTTAATTTTTCTAATTAATTAATTGATTTAGTTATTTATTCTGATTTATGCTGATGATGTAAAGGGGGAGTGATATATTCCTACCAGTGCCGACATGCACATGGTAGCTGGGCATTCAGTGGGGACACAGCGAGGGCTATTATTAAAAAAAAAAACAAAAAAAACATTTCATTCATGAGCGCCTTTCTAAAAACCCAAGGATACTGCACATTACACACAATACAAAAAGAAAATAAAGATAAAAACAGCATTGACAAGTCAGAGGGAGCATGCAGTCTTGAACAGATGAGTTTTGAGTCTTGATATGAAGACATATGTGACATATGTAAGACATATATGAAGACATCAGTATTCCTGCTGTCGGGTGGTAATGATTTCCAGAGTTTGGGAGCAGAGTGGCTAAAAGTTCTGCTTCACACGGTATGGAGGCAGGCAGAGGGCACAGTGAGGTGAACGGAGGGAGTGAGCGCGGGTGGCAATGTGGCGGCTGAGATTGTGTAAGGCCTCGAAGAGATTTTGTACTGTATTTTCTGTTGGACCAGGAGTCAATGAAGTTGCAGTCGGATGGGGGTGATGTGATGAAATGAAGAAGTTCTGGTTCAAATCTGGATGCCAGAGTTTTGGACCAGTTGGAGTTTATGGAGGGACTTCTGGGGGAGACTGAAAGGGAGTGAATGTGAAAGCCTGACAGTGGACGTATGGATGTTTTACCAAAACAATATCCACAACTTATGTTTTGCATTTCACAATGCATTTATTTCTAGTCACTACCACATCGTGAGCGTTGAAAACTCACCACACCCTGCCATGTGCTCACCCACCAAATGCCGCACCAATCAAAGCCACCCCGGTGAGATATTTTTTGTGGCACGTTTTGCAGGGTGTACCCGCAGTACCTGTTAAGTTTAATTGGTGACTCCAAATTGTCCATAGGCATGAATATGACTGTGAATGATTGTCTATATGTGCCTTGCAATTGGCTGGTGACCAGTCCAGGGTGTACACAGCCTCTTGCTCCAACCTCTTGCCCAAAAACAGCTGGGCAGATCCAGCCTGTGACCTGTGACCCTCGTGAGGATAAGCGGCATAGAAAATGGATGGATGGATGGATATATTTTGACAGCACAACATCAGCATGTTTAATCATCCTCTTATGTAATAGGATGATTACTTGGTGAATACTTGGTGTTAGCCAACCCTTTGAGGTGAACCCAGAGGGTGTCAGGGATGTACTGTGTAGGACCAATGTCAGGGTGGAAGCTGCCACAGTCTTGTTATAGTGCTTAAACACAATTTGAATGAACCACTGTGTCATAGATAGATGTATTAGTATGGTAGATAGTATGGTTATTGGCTATTTAAGTTCAGAAATTTAAAAAATATTGTGAGACCGGCTGTCTCACCTCTGGCGTTGTCACCCTGGGCGGTTCTCCCTCCTCGGCTGGGAGTGGCAAACGTCTCACTTCAGTCTCTGGTGACGCTGGGGCCCGCCCTTTGCATTCCCTGGTATGGCGCCAGCCGGTCGCAATGAAGAACCACTTTCCTTCCTCGGCCTGGCAGCTGCACTCGGTACAGAACCTCCCCAACTCTCTCCAAGAGCTGTCCAGTTTGGGGCACTGCCCCTTTTTGCGCTGCGGGAGGTAGACCCACACCTGCTCGTCCTGTCCTCTGTTGCTGCTGCCGGACAAACTCGTGAGCGGCCTCCAGCCTGTCCTGGAGTTTTCTGGAATACTCTGTGGACTCTGGAGGACGTCCAAAGGACAACTCAGCAGGCGTACGAAGCTCCCTTCCCAGCATGAGCAGGGCTGGCATGCAGGCTGTAGACCCCTGTACGGCAGAGCGACAGGCCATACGCACGAGAGGAAGATGATCATCCCAGTCCTTCTGGTGCTGTGATGTCAAAATGGCCAGTTGCTCGCCCAGAGTGCGGTGAAATCTTTCCACCAACCCGTCACTCTGTGGCCGCAGGGGGGTTGTGTGCGTCTTTCTGATGCCCAGCCGCTGAATTTTGAACACTCGTGACTCAAAATTTCTTCGTTAGTCACTATGCAGTGTCTCTGGAACTCCAAAGAGGCTAAAAATTCCCTGTATTAAGGCGTTAGCGACTGTTTCTGCTTCCTGGTCAGCCAGTGGGTACGCCTTTGGCCACCGTGTGAAATAGTCGATGGCGGACAGGACATTCCTGTAGTACGAGGCTAGCCCCAGGAAACTTTTCAGATGCTTCGGGTTGGCGGGGACTGGCCATTCCACCACCGCCTTCACTTTCTCAGGCAGGGTGCTGACTCCTTCGCCTCCCACGCGGTGACCCAGGAATGTCACTTCTCTTTGCATGAAGTGGCACTTTTCTGGGTGGAACTTCAGGCCAGCTGCCCTGATTTTCTCTAACACCACCATCAAGGACTTTAGCGCTGCTTCGAACGAGCCAGCACTCTGTCCATCTGTCCATCAACCTTGAAAAGGTCCCCCGTGCATTGCACAGTACAAATGGGAGGACCTTAAACTGCCACAGGCCCCTCCCGGTGGAAAATGCAGTTTTGGGTCGGGCCTCCTGGGAAAGGGGGACCTGATAGTAGCCACTGCAGAGGTCCAAGGACGAGAACCAGGATGAGCCAGAGACCAGGTCTAAGGACTCGTCAATGCGCGGCAGTGGGTACGCATCCTTCTTGGTCACCCCATTGACAGTCCGGTAGTCTACACAGAGCCGCCACTCCCCAGACTTCTTTGGCACCATGACAACTGCTGATGTCCATGGTCTGTCTGAGGGTTCAATGATACCCTCCTCACAAGCTGTGTGCCGGGCGAAAGGAAGGCGACAAGGGTGACATTTAATAGGCCTGGCATCCCCTGTGTCAATCTCATGCTGTGTCAAATGAGTGAGACCCCTTCATCGTCACTCTTGGCGAACGTATCGCTGAAGTCCGTCAGCAGGTTTAGCAGCTGTTCTTCTTGATTGGGGGTCAGGCCGCTGCAGTTCCTTTTCCACAACTCCCAACAGCATCCCGTCCACAGCTCCCTCTTTCGCGGAGTCCCCTCATCTCTCGAAGTCGGCGAGGTTCCCTCGGAGGTGGGCCTGCGGCCTCCAGTGCACATACCATCTGCTTGGCACGGGAATTGAGAGAATCCAGGGAGGTCATAGGAATGACAGGGCCTCCCTGGAAGCTGATCCACCCACTTCCAATGTTCATTGCACAGCCATCTGCCTTCAAAAAATCCAGACTCAGGATGCACGGGTCTTGTATGGCTGCTTTCCATACTGGGTGATGGAGTGACACGCCCCCCACCGACAATGCCAGTTGTCCTTTTCCTTGGAGAGGGGACCACTCTCAAGACCACTCACAAGATGGGCATTCTTCGGCCACACGTCAGACCTTATCAGCGTCACCGTTGCCCCCGTGTCTATGAGGGCCGGACAGGACACGCCTTCCACTTCGATTATTACGGAGCTTGAGCCCTTGTCTGACGTGCGCCCCACAGCTCCAATTGCCTCTACGCCCATGTTCACTTGAGACCCCCTGGAGGCGGTAGACACAGTAGCTTGTGGGGGATTAGCTTCTTGGGTCTGCACATCCCCCACTATGCAGGCCCGTGGCTGTTTCCCGACCACTGGGGCGAGCGAGGGCATTCTCTGATCCGGTGGCCAGGCTGGCCACACCCCCAGCACACCCTGACCCCAGGACGTCGGCGTTGTAGCAACTGTAATTACACAGACCTGATCAGTTCTGTGATTTCAGCCACCCAAGGGGGTTTATGGTCATCCTCTTGACTCCCTGCTGCTGACCTCAACGTAGGTGGCAGGACCCTCTCCTCTGCTGCGCTGGAGCACTCGACCATTTCCCTCTCCACAGCCAACTCTAGGGTTTCTTGCAGGGTGCGGGGGTGTAAAAGGTGAACTTGAGCTCTTCATTCTGGAGGCCAGAGAGCTCTGACAAACTAGTCACGTGCCAGCTCACTTTGCACCTCTGGTGGCATGTGAGAGTATACCCGCCTTGAGAGACTCCCAATGGCATAAGCGAGGGCCCGCAGCGGTTCTCCTGCTGTGTGGCATCTGTAACTCAGTTCATTTCTCAGGAGAACCGGCTGTGTGCACTGTCAAAAGCGTCTCTTTAGCGCCCCCACTAGCGCATCATAATGATGGCGACTCTCTGGGTCAAGGAGCAAAAGGCAGGATAAGGCGTCAACACCGTCAACTGTAGGGCTTTATCTTTATTTGACCACTGCTGAGCATTTGCAATCAGCTCAAACTGGGCGTGGAAAGCCTCCCAGTGAAGTAAGTGACGTGATCCCGCGCATGTGCCGAACGGATAGTATCGTTAGGACTGTAGAGTTAATGAGATGGCGTGTATGACATGGAGATTAAAGTCCGCCATGATAGTGTGCAAGAGAGGTGGGCGGCGTAAGGTGAACAATAAAGTATAATGTATTCACTAGCGCTGCACTGAGTACAAAATGGATAAATGTTGTTTAGTGAACACAATGAATATATATGAAAACATGACCAGATATAAAAACATGAACTTACTGGAATATTATTACTGGAATATAATCAATATTTATTAATAACATTCAAGTAAATAACATTAATTCATATCATCATCAAGTGTAAGCACTGCGCATAACTTAATTTTACACTCAGTTCAGAGCTAGTGACTATATTACTACATTACTAGCCCCGCCCAGCTCGCTTTGCTTTCCATCATGGCTGACTTTCTGTTACCATGGTGTACTACACTCTGTTACATGCATTTGTGTTGGAGTCAACTGTCCCACCTATGTCTATGGTCTTTGGTTTATCATAACTTCCTGTTTGTCGTGGCTCTGTGGTGAAAAGGCTTTGCATTTTAAGCTAAATTGCAAAAATGTCAATACATTCAGGTGGAAATAATACTTCGAGAAGTAATGTTGAAGATGATTATGACACAGATGTTAGTGGGATAATCGACAACCCGAAAAGATTCAGGTAAACCCTGCTCTGACAGTTGTCGAATCATGTTATATTTATTTGTTTCATGTGTTATTCTACTGCACCCGATCATACTGCACTCGTATTACTCATCGAGATATTAAGAATACACATTAGTCACGCGAATACGATGCACTCTAAAATGATTATAGTGATGTACAGCAAGCATTAAATCTGTACACTGATTGTATACTCTTGTCAATGTTTGTAAATTCTTGGGAAAGGTAGCTTGTAGTTTATTGTTGAACAGGATGAAAGAAATTTGTGTGTACCCTAGACTATTATTGTGCTTACCAACAGTGACGTGTGTGAGTCATACTCAACATTGTATCCTAGCTAGCTTGCACTAAAAAAGAATCACCATCCACTGTGACTAAATTTTATTTACTGTGTAAGCTGTACCAACGTTCAGGTGCCCTGTTTTTGAAAAGTATAGCAACATTTTGTTGACCATTGATGGTTTCCTTAGGTGTTTTTTGTTTTAAATGGGTGGCATGACATATGCTGTCTGTTTCTCTTACTAGCTTGGAATCCTTGGATCAGCCTGTTGACTCAGACAGTAGTCATGAAGTCGTCAAGTATAGGCCTTCACCATTACCAGGTCGGTGACATGATCAGCAAATATTGCCCCACAATGACTGTAAACGTCCACTGGATCTTGCACTCATCTTTTTTCCCTTTCAGTCAAACATTATGATGCTGATACAACCGAGCCAGTTAGTTGTGCTATTCAGACTTTGGATGAGCTGTTGTCATGGAAGCAAAGTGTGGCAAACCCATTTAATGTGGCAGCCGTCCCTCTGGCAGAGCGGGAACCTGCACTTCGCAGTTGCTCACGTCGCACCTTGGTATCTCATGACATGATGGGTGGATACCTAGATGACAGGTACAGATGTGTATTTAGACTTGACAAGTGTCTGCTTCTCATTTATACAGTCTTTTGGATGAGTTACAGCCTCTTACAAAAGTTACAACACTCCTCGCATTTCAGCAGCCATAATAATCTTCTCAAGGGACAATGCTATAGGAATGGAACTGAGATGTACTTTTGAGAAGTAATGTGTAATAAAAGCTATATGAATTTGGCCTACACTGGATTTTAATTCGATCACGATAATACATGTCACAACCTAACCACAGCTGGCAAAACACAATACTTGCAGCTTTGAAGTCTCTGGAGCTATTATTTGTATTATGCAGTATTTTGTATTTACATTTATCTACAAAATTATATTGTATAATAACAATACATTACTGTGAATATTGTCATTGTATTCTGAGAGCACTGAACTGGTCGCAACTGGACCGTTCAGGTTGTCATAGAAGATGTTTTACCCATCATCCAAACAGCTTTCATTTACCTAGGTGGCTCAGACACCTTTGTCTTCCATTCACATGTTTTTTGTTAGTTAATACCATACAATTGCGCAAGTAGTAAAAATACCAGCCTTCAAGTCATATTTTCCAACTAAAAGTCAACCAACGTTATCATACAGCTAAGCATGTCCAGTAAGATCATTCTGATGCTACTTTCATGCTAGAGTGTGCTGTGCTATATTAGTATTATATTATAATCTTAATATTATACACTAATTAATAGTATACTATAATATTAATATTATAGTTATTAGAAACCCAAATTTCCTTGGGCATTTTGACTGTGGAACAAGTGTACCTAGTGGCTTGGATAGATGCTATTACTGCAATCACTGTGTAACAGGATTTTCCTCTCTGAAGGTTTGTACAGGGGACAGAGGCAGAGGCTCCATATGCCTTCTACCACTGGCAGTACATTGATATTTTCAACTACTTCACACACAACTTAGTGACCATTCCGCCTGCTGTTTGGACCAATGCTGCGCATAAACATGGAGTTCTTGTTCTTGGTAAGCCAAACCCCAAAGTACAGGATATCTCACAAAATTTGCCACAATCTACATAACTCCGTGGCCTGGAGAAACAAAATTACATCGGTTTTATGTAAAAAATAAAAAATGCTTTACAATTCTAACAAGGTGTTCAAAATATATATATTGCATTATTATCATTATTATGTATTTGATAATAATTAGTTAGAATAAGGTAATTAATAATTCTATAATAATATCTATATCTAATATCTAGCACATATAGCTTGTTTTCTCGTGCTAGAATTCACAGAAAAGGGATAGACTGCTTCACCCCAAGTGTGTGAAGGAGCGATATCGCAGGTCCTTTTTTCCTGCAGCTGTCAGACTGTACAACCAGCACTGCTCCCAATAGACTTCTACACCGCTATGTACATCTGTGCAATACTTTGTTTTTATATTCAGTATAGTTATTCCAGACTCCATTCACTGTGCAATATCTGATCAAGCGCCACTTGCAATATTTAGCTCTAAGTGCAATATATTAAGTTCTAAGTGCAGTATTTTTATAATGCCTCATATTTAACTCACTAGCAAGATCTCATAGTGTATAGACTGGTCTTATATTTCATCTTATATTTCATCTTATCTTGCAAACTCTGGGTAAAATTATTAATTTGTTAATAATTGGGTTGTTTATATTGTTTATTTTTTATATTGTGTATTTTGTACTGCTTAGCTGATTCTGTTCTCTTGCTGCTGTGCAATGCTAATTTCCCCACTGAGGGACGAATAAAGGCATATCTTATCTTATCTTAAATATGTGTTCATGTTTCATATAAGGATTGTGAATAATGGGCAAAATTCCCCCAAAAAGTGCAATAGTTTTGAAATACCCGTCTAGCAATTAATCTGCAATTAAACTCCATCCATGTTTTGACATTCTGTTGCATAGTACTTTAATGTACTGAAGTGTACCGTAATATAATGTAGGAGGATATAGCCATTCTTTGCATCTATTTTTAAATTAAACAGCTTTTATTAAGCTTATTTTAAATCTAAAATGTGAAAACATGCACATGCTGGTCAAGTCTTTTAATAAGAATTTATTTGACAGATAGATTAATATATAAATAAGAATGAGTTAGATAAAATCTTGAAAACAATCTCACTAAAATGAAAATATGTGCCTTGATATCTGACCACTTTTGTTTTTTAAGTTTGTGCGCCCTGTTCCATTAACCATTGACAGTGGAAATTGCCACTCAGTCATATTGCTTTTCTTTGTTAACTTTAAAATTCTTAACTTAAAAAAATAAAATAAAAGTTAAAATTCATTAACATTTGTTTTTTTGGGCCTCCAGCTTTCAAACCAGTATTTCAAACCACCTAGGGCTGTGGCTATATTTTCAGGTATTGTACTGAAAATTCCTTTGATTAATCGAGCAATCGGATAAAACATATTTTTGCTTGGATAAAGAGCATTTATACAGTAAATATACAAGTGCATAAGAACAAACTATATTTATCCACCATGCTCAGTGGGTGCATGTCTTGGACTATCATGTTTAGCTCAGCTGCTTGCTTGGGACTACTATGGTGCTTTGTAGATACATGCACCCATCCGAGACTGGAATGCTTGACTGGAAAAAGAGAGATATAATAATTAGTCAGTTGACATTACTAAGACTATATTACATGTTACATTAAGTTGATCGCTGTGTATTTATGAACCCTAAACTTGAACTGGCTGATTAGAAATAAGTCAAATATTTTAGATATAAGAGTTCTAGTTTTTGTTGTGTTCAAACTAAAATTAAGACACCTACTGAAGTGGAACACATTAGGATATTTTATTCATCAATATAGACACATAATAGACACAAAATAGACACAGTATTGTCTGCTAGAAATAACCAGCTTATGATTAGTCCTCAAAGAACTCAACATTTGGACCTTAGAATGCCTGATGGTCAAAGGTTTTGGCTGTAACTGAAATGAAAAATAATAACTGCTGCTGCCTCTGTTTTTTAACATTTCACATGTCTAATATTCTGAATAAACAAGCATTTTTGTGGGATCACAAAAATAAAAAAAGAAGTTAACTTTTTTACTTTTACAGTGCATTCATGTTTTTCTCTGTCTTCATCACTCATTTTTACTTTGTGTCATCCAAACTAAAATTTTATATTGTTCTGCTATTCAGGGACTTTCATCACAGAATGGACTGATGGAGCAGTGACATGTGAGGCGTTCCTTAAAGAAGACTTGTATCAGAAAGTAGCTGATAAGCTTGTTCAAGTTAGTCATTATTATGGCTTTGATGGCTGGCTCATAAACATAGAGAACACACTCAGTGTAAGTTGCTGACTTCTCCACATTTTGGCGATTGCTTTCTTGCATTATATCTTGTGTATTTACAGTATAACATAAAAAACTAAACATTAACTTCACCAATATAGGGAAAAGGGGACCTATTTTTAAAGGGAAATATTATGCTTTTTCCTCTTTTCTGACCTATAAATGTAGGTAGAATGTTGTATTCCCCTATTAAACGTTTGTGCATTTGGAAGCTAGCCTTGAAAGAAGTTTGGGATGTCTCTGAATGCTCTGTTTCAGAGAGTTTTTTCTAACACTGGCTCCCTGTGATGTCAAATTAATAGTCAAATTAATTTTTACAGTTTTCATCTGATCAAATTTTGCCTTTGTCATTATGCCAACATTAACATGCTTTGTATGGATCACACATTCTATATTCTGTTGTCTGCTTGCAGGAGGTTGCAGTGAAGTATACACCTGTGTTCCTACGCTATCTCACAGATCAGATGCATGAACGAATTCCTGGCAGCATGGTCCTGTGGTACGACAGTGTCATAGAGACTGGAGAGCTTAAATGGCAAAATGAATTAAATCAGTCCAACAGGTAAAATTTGACCAAAGTACCTCATTACAGTCATGTAAATTAAAGGAATGGACTAGAATACCTTTATTGTACCTTTAATGTCATCGCACAAAGTACAACAATATAAAAAAACTAAAAATAATGCCGATACTAACGGTAAAGGTAGAGTACATTTTCATGTTCAGCCAGTCACTGCCAGAGTTGATGTAGGTGGGTGTTACAAACTTCAATGCGCCACAAATATCATTGATCTAAAAGGGGTAGCGCGCAGGTCACACAGCTAGGAGACCCGAGTTCCACCCTCGGCCATCTCTGTGTGGAGTTTGCATGGAGTTTGTGTGGAGTTCCCCGTGCATGCGTGAGTTTTTGTCCGGGGACTACGGTTTCCTCCCACATTCCGAAAACATGTTAGGTTAATTGACGACTCCAAATTGTCCCTAGGTATGAATGTGACTGTGGTGTGAATGATTGTTTGTGCCCTGTGATTGGCTGGCGACCAGTCCAGGGTGTACCCTGCCTCTCGCCCAACGACAGCTGGGATAGGCTCCAGCACCCTCGCAACCGTCGTGAGGATAAACGGTAGAAAATGAATGAATGATCTAAAAGGCAAAAACTTACAAGTGAAATGTATATTATGTCCCAGAGCCAAGTGGTTGTCCGCTTTTGTTGAGGGTACCTCTAATCTCAATAGCACTACAAAGCTAAATATGAATTCTCTGACATATGTGAGGTTTAAGTGCCGTCCTGCCTTCAAAGAGACTGGCAGAATCAATTTTTTCACTGAAATTTCCCCTGTGGGACTAACAAAGGCTTATCTTAAGTGATTACATTTAAGAAGGAGTAATTCTGTTGCTAATTCAATATTTTTTTCTGAAAGTAAATAGTGGCTATAACTAATTCCTTTTTGAATATAATTTGCCTAACACAATTAATGACACTCAACTTGTAACTTGCTACAGTTACACCTTGGATGTAAACCAACTGCCATCTGTAATATTTTATGGGCCGAATGGCATGTTCTTGCGCCTGCAGGCTGCTATTTCACTCAAATATGCATGTTATTTGCCGTACTCAAACTCATGCGGACATATCACTTATATAGTGCTACTCTGTCTTTTTACAACAGGGTTTTTTTCAATGCATGTGATGGTTTCTTCACCAACTACAACTGGACAGCGCAAAACCTGCAGTGGATGACTGCTAACAATCACACCCATGGCCGCCAGGCTGACATCTATGTGGGGGTGGATGTTTTTGGTCGTGGCGAGGTGGTGGGAGGGATGTTCGAAACCAATAAGGTACAAACTCTATATTGTTTGTACTCACACATGCGTATGTACCTGTATATACATTGGGGGAAAAGTATTTAATCCCCTGTTGATTTGATAGGATTAACCCATTACAAAAATACAGCTAGTCCAGAATTTTTATGTTTGGAAATGAGGTCATTTTTGCAAAATGAATGGAAATGGTAGCATCTTTATCATCACACTTCTCAAGACTTCATTCAGGCTGTGGACTTTGTGTAATTCAGAAGCATGTCATGACAAAATGTCTGTGTCTCCACAATAATCGTTACATTGTAAGCAAATCATTCACTGCAAGCACCTTCTCGTTTATACAGGCACTGGAAATCATCCGAAAGTACAACTTTTCTGCCGCCATCTTTGCTCCTGGTTGGGTGTACGAGACCCAAGACAAGACTGAGTTTCGCCATAATCAGGATAAGTAAGATAACCACAAAAGATTGCTTAAAATACATGTGCATTCTGGTTCATTTTGCACTGAGTAAAGTGAAATCTTAGTAAGATTAAATATCTTCGAACAAGTTATATTGGGGTTCTATGTAATTGGGTAAGACATTTTGTTTTAGGGCTGTGTAATTGGGTAAGACAGTTTGTTTTAGGGCTGCACGGTGGACACAGCTAGGAGACCTGGGTTAAATTCCACCCTCGGACATCTCTGTATGGAGTATGCATGTTCTCCCTGTGCATGTGTGGGTTTTTTCCGGGTGCTCCCGTTTCCTCCCACATTCCAAAAACATGCATGTTAGGTTAATTGGCAAAATTGTCCATAGGTATGAATGTGAGTGTGAATGGTTGTTTGTCTATATGTGCCCTGTGATTGGCTGTGCAACCAGTTCAGGGTATACCCAGCCTCTCGCCCGAAGACAGCTGGGATAGGCTTCAGCACGCCCGCGACCCCCGTGAGGATAAGTGGTAGAAAATGAATGAATTTATTTTGTTTTAGCATTTTTTTAGCATTTACTTGTTAAGTGTTGTGGGAGATTTATTTGCTTAAGCTATTTTAACTTGAGACCCCAGATTTTATTTCCTTTTTTGGATTATGTATGAATATTATATTATGGATGTACATAGTAAAAGGTCACCATTAATATCAAGAAAAAAAGAAAATTGAATATAATATATAAAATATATACGTATGATATACATAATATATAAAAGAAAAGTGATATTCAACACAAACCAATTGAAAAAATTGAAAGAAAATTGGCAAGATTTCATAAAGAAAAGAAAAGAAAAATATATATACACACTATATATCCTGTAACAGGATACACATTGGCAATAAAACACACCTGCCATTCAGTCACATGTTCCATTTTGTTTTACATTTAACCTTTATTTGACCAGATAAATCCCATTGAGATTAAGATCTCATTTACAAAGGTGACCTGACCAGGAGGTCAACAGCACACATCATAATAAATACTGTTTTAAAAAAATCAAGAAAAGTAATTAAAAACACAGGAATTGTTCTCTACTTCTCAAAAAGCTTTGACGAAGATCAGTTCTGACATTTTCAGTTCGGTCGGTATGCAGTGGAGGCAGCATAAGAAAAAGCTCTTTACATTTAGGTACTCATTTAGATGATGAATTTTGCAAGACCATAAGGCATAGGTGCTCAGTGATTTCTGCAGCAGAGAGCATAGGTCGGTGAATCAACAGCATCTAATGAGCATACCTACCTACTCATATTACCAATATTTACAGACACCAATATTTTTTGTCACACGAAAAATGGGTCAAACCCTACTCTACAATTGTATGTAATCCACATTGTTTTCTGCATGTACAACCAGAATTATTCTCTATGAAAATGTATTAAAATTTGTATATTTCAGTTTTCGACTTTTTAGAATGGATTAATGGCAAAAACCAAGGTTCCACTGTGTTTGACTTTTTATGGTATAGAGAATAAATGACTGGGATTACCTTTTTGAAACAAGTCTGTTCTGTCTGTAGATTCTGGGATCTGCTGAAAAACAGTCTATACATTCATCGTCCATCTGTACCACTGCCCTTCATTTCTTCATTTTGTCAGGGCTTTGGGAATGCTGTCCATTGGAAAGGAAAGGTAAAGTACCAAAATGTGTGGAATTTTCCACACAAAAGCACCAATGTGCCATGTACCACTTGTATTACCACTGCGACTGTTCTTCTTTTTGTAGTTCTTTATGTCTATTTTGATATTAGTTGGTGTTTGGTGGGTGTGGATGCTGGAAGTCTAGGACTGTTCTGTATCGTACTGGGAACCAGGTTTTAGTTGAGCAAAGTAGAGCAATGTTAAAAGTGGGCATGCACTGTGTGAAAGCTCTTTTCAAGCTTGATTCTGTGTTTTTGGACAATGTTAATTGGAAAAAAGGAATAAAATGAGTTCAGCAGCTTTTTTTCCCTCATGTACTGAACGTCAGTGGGAAACAAACAGGAAGTGGTTCAACTTATCTGCCCAAGAAATGCAGCCATGGTACTACCGCGAGGAGCTGGGGGGTCTGGGCTGGGTGAGGAGCCGTGGTTGCCCAGAGGATGCCTGGAATGGAGCATCTTCATTACTGCTAGATGGATTCATTCCTGCAAGTCATACTTCACCAGTTTGTGCCAGGTCTTTCATCAATTTCTTTTGTCATATGTGGCTTTTAGAGGTCCTGTCATCTTTCCGGTTCTTGTGCTAATTACAATTACAGGATCTTCTCCCTTCATGTGCCTCTTGCATCCAAGACCCTGGTCAGCATGGTATACAAGTCATTGTCTCACGTCACAGTATCGCTGGAGCTCAGGATGACACATACTGGTGATTTCCCAGAGGAGCACAGCCATCATATGAAATGTAGGCTTTCCTCTTTTATTAGTTTATAAATATTTATAGTCCTGGAAGCTTGACAACTAGCTACACGCATACGGGGGAAAAGCCACACAATATGGAGTGTTGACCATTGGGGTGAAATATGTGGTGGACCAACTACACCCCTGTCCAGGCTCGTATGATTTCTAAAGGGACGATTGTGTGCTGGTGTGCATCCACCAATCACATTTTTTATACTTTTTTGTGCACATATATTCTCTGTAAATCTGTTTTATAAACGCGCACATTCTCATAAAATCAACAAACAACCCCTGACACCATGAGACGATTCCTACCCATATGATGACATGGCTTTTGCTATATCATTTATACTCCAAGGATGTTCTTGTTTGTGTCTTGATTAAGAGTTTCATGTTGGCTCTTAAATATTATTTCAAATGTTTATCTTACAGTAACAAGTATTTCTCCAGCTCTACTCGATGAAGAAGATGAGTCAGTACGGCAGTTGACACATCTACATGGAAATTTGGATACCGGTTGGACAGTGAGGTGAAAACAATTAAAATATATAATTTAATAAACATTTTCAATCTCTGGGGAAAACGTTTTGGTGAATTACATAAAGCAGGAGTGTCCAAAGTGCTACCGCTGCTCGTTTTGTGATGGGCCCGTGGCATTAAAAAAATAAAACTGTAAACTGACAAGACAGTTTAAAAAATTCACGTCACTAAAAATAATTCCTTTTTTTAATGGCTAAGTAGTTTTACAGTTTGGATTCGTTGTCCTGAACCCCCTCTATACTCCAACCCCATCCTTAAAAAAACAAATATGCAGAGAAGTACTTAGTACAGATGATGGGTGCAATATTTGACTCTGAAAGGTCTCTTTATTTTCATGTTTTTAGGTTTTGGAAGTTGGACTTTTTGGGCTTTATTCTTCAAGAAGTTTTGGTAAACATCCAGCCAGTTGGCAAACCTTGTGACACATCCTTCAGCTGCAGGCTTGGAGAAATTGCGGTGAGAACATCCAAGCTGTGTTTTATTAGGCTATTGTTAAATTGCGCTAATTTATTGGTTGGCAGATTGTTTTGTCATTGTTTCAGATTCTTTTATCCCCTTTTAAAATGCCCTCCAATGGAATTACATCATTCCTAAATGATGGAAATCCCACAGTTACAGATTAGATCACCAGTCATGTCTTGTGTATGTCAACCTCTAGATAAAATAGATCCTGGACCGTAGCCTGGTCTGGGGGATTTTGAACAGTTTGTGTCTGGGGTGTCAGTGTAATCAGCAATGATTAAAGGGTTGCATCCTCGGCCAGTGCAAGGTCATATCGCTACACATGATATGTGAAGAAGAAATAAGTCTGTTCTTCACTGACAATGTTGAATTCTTTCCTCATACTCGTTTTGATTTTTTCCCCTTGCTTCCATAAGTTCCTAGATCCAGCCCGTCAACAGACAGCCCCTGAGAAGGTTCAGGACTTTCGTATTTATGACACAGTGTGGCTGCGTGGTGCTGGGTCTTCCCCAGGGTCCCCTGATTGTTGCCTGTATCTCAACGCCACACTATGCTGGGAGTACCCAACCGACCTTGTACGGCATTTTAAGGTATACTATCGCCAGCTTGGTGGGCCGAATCCCAGAATGTCTGCGGGTCAGCTTGTTGTGGTGGGCCGGGCATATTCAAAATTGTTTAGGATAACAGAACTCCCAGTCCTTGAGCCCCCAGGCCTGCTGGAACTGTTGGTGGAGCCAATCACAAGGAAGGCGTCCCCACTGCCAGAGAGCTGCTGGGCAAGAAGAACTGTTAGCTACACTGACACTGAATGTAAAAACTGTTGAAAAGTCCAATCCATCATGTCACAATATGATATTCGCTATGAGAAAAAGCTGTATCTTCAGATTCAGATGTATATTGTTTTCACAAAGATTAGAGATGAATAAAGATTTGATCAAAGCATGATATACTGTCTGGTATACTTCAGAGGAACCCGTTTTTGTCAACAACCTGCGCAAGTCAACCAACTCATGAAGTGTTCTATGTAAGTCAGGGAGGCAGGTGAGGCTCTTCACCTGTCATCATAAATATTAATGTTTGTCCATTGACCTGTATTATAAATGTATCTTCCATCTGATTCCAGTGTTTTTTTTACAAACATTTTCTTCATTAAAATAGCTGAATTTGCACATTTCCAGAAATGAATGAACTCTAAAATGGGCTTAGTGCTCAAGTCCTGCCTGTCTGAATGCACTATTTTTTCCATGGTTGTTTAATCACACTCACCAGCAATTTCAGACTTTTACAATAAAGTAATGTTTCTACCTAAAGTCCGTTTTTCAGTTACTAAAAAATGATTGCGACCAAAAAGTATTTTAAAACTACAATGAAACTAAAACTCTTAACATAAAAAGAAAAACCAAGGAGCACAATTCACCGGCTGACTTTTTTTTAAGTCATACCGCAATGAAAAACTCCCCTGCAAAAAAAAGTGATTAAAAAGAAATTTATATATCTATATATATAGAAAAAAGAAAATATTGTGAACATGACCCCCCCCCCACTAACCAAATACCAGCCAGAAGTGCATACACTTCTACACAAGTTCCCAAGCCTTACTTAAACGTTTTATTACTGCAACTGTATCGCTTTTTACTATCACGGTTTATGTCTTCATTGTTACCATTACCACTGGTAAGTTTGTTTCATTTCAGTGATATCTCCATTGTGACCCTTAGCCATCATTGACATTTAACTGATGCAGTCCTGTTTGTCACTGTTGTTGTGACAATACAATGAATGAATACAATTACCATGAACATAGACGGGCATTTGCTCACGCATGTAAATGGGTTATTCATATTTTTTTTAGAAACTGATGTAATGAGCACCCATGCACTACACTATACCCTATAATCCCCTCTACACGGAAATACCAGATTTTTGATTTCAGAATTCTAACCTTTATGATCAGTGCTGAAATTGAAATCAAAGGCCATAAAAGCACAGTTTGAAGGTAACGCATTTTCTACCAGTAATGGACAGTGTTGCAATATGACAAAGACTCAGTTCTTAAAAGACTAGCATTTGTTTAATTGGGATAAATATTCCAAGAGAAAAATCTATTGTATGGAATCAAAAATCTGGTATGCCCTTGACTACTCAGCATCATGAGCATGACACACCCCATGACCTGTTAAGTCTGTCCTTCAAAATAAAATCTCAAAGCATTGAAGTGTTGACTCTAGTAACACTGAAATCCAGGCCATTTAACTACAAGTGTATGTTAACTTTAATTTCTTTTGACACTCAATTCAAAACGTTTAAGTCAATTCTGTAGATCTGTATAAAAAAATAAAAAATCTAAAGTCCCTGAAATCTCTCAGTATGCTAAACCTTTGGTGGAAAACACCCCAACTGTACATGCATGTTCATGTGTCATGTCAACATACCAGGTTACCAGGAGAACACACAGAACAAATGTATACCATAGTACATAAACGGAAAATGAGCCCAGATGGCAAAACAAATTGTTTTTATTGAAAACAACATGACAGTCAGGCTTAGGCAATGCTGCCAGCATTAGATGCAATTCTGGGCCATAGGTCAGCACACTCCTTTGCCACTGGGCCAGTGATGGCAGAACCTGTAGAAACACAAAGTGCATTATTTATCCACTTGATAGGCTGATGTTTTTCCCCTTTAATTACAAGCCACTCTTTGGTGTTTTGAGTTTGAGGGCTTTGGTGTCAAAATAGGTATTCCCCATGATGCCTGTTGCAAGCCAACGCATATAAACTTGTTTTGTTGCGCTATAATGCACAGAAAAAGGAAAGATGTGTTCATGTTTCACATAAGGATCGTGAATGATGGGCAAAATCCCCACCAAAAAAATTTAATATTGTCAGACGCGGCCAGCAAAAAGGTTGTACCATACCCGATTGAGAGCAGCAGAAACAAGTTTTACTGCTATCTCGCCCAAAGTTATGAACTTAATATCCTCTTGCTTGACAACTCACCCTGTCACAGTTCATACAGAGCAAGTGCTTTTAGAAGAGGGTAGCTTTTTTTCTTCATCAAAACCATTAGAAAGTGAACCCACCTTTCATTTCTCCTTTATTGTTTACAATGACGCCTGCATTGTCCTCAAAGTAAAGAAACACTCCATCCTTTCGGCGATATGACTTCCGCTGCCTTATCACCACCGCAGGATGTACTGTTGAGAGCAAACTTACTTAGTGCACACATCAACTTGCCCATTCCCAAATACATTTGTTTTGCACATATAGTTGCTTCCAAGCACAGAAAGGTCTGGACAAATCCATTATTTTCTTCAATTAATCAATTTTTGTTTACTCTCCCTCTACACATACACTATCTCAGGGGTGTCAAACATAACGACCCCAAGACAATTTCATAAAGTATAAAAATAAATAGCATTTTTTCAATCAAATTAATTGCTGTTCTAATTATGTCCACTGGATGGCGCTATAGTAACTGTTGAGCAAGGAAACTATACTAGGGCAGAGCAAGTCAAGTGCAGACAGCCACATTGTGTTTAACCCACATTTATCTCGGCTTCCAAGTAAGGACTAAGGATCGATCGATACATCGGCCGACCGATATATCGGGCCGATATTTGCGTTCTTTACTTGAATCGGCATCAGCCAGTAAGCGCATGGGTTCGCTGATTTTTTTTTAGTTTTAAAGACATATATTTATTTACTTCATAGACAATCCTTGAATACAACTTTTCTTTACTTAAGTGTTTACTGGAATGTGTGTTTAAGAAAGCTGAATCCTACTGTGTTCAGTGTTTACATTTCAATAAGTGTTTAAAACTTGAGACCTGTAATATTTGTGTCATTTTCTCATGTAAATTGAGGGAGCAAAAGTAGTATCGGCCACAAATATCGGCCCAAGCAAAATTGGCAGTCCATAATTGGCCATCGGCTGGGGGTGATGGGGAAAAAATCTTTATCGGCCCCAAAAAAAATCTACATCACTGTACCTACTAAGGACAGCCCTGCGTCTTAACAGACACGGAATCAGATCCTCCCGCTCAGCGCAGGTGAAATTCTTTTGGGTTTACTACTAGACTTCCGCAATGCTCTGGATTAGGTTAAGTAAGCTATAGCCCAGGACAGTTACCACTGTAGCCTTCATGTAAACCTATAGGCCTATAATGTGTTATTGTTATGTGGGATCTCCCTCTCTCAGCCATGCCTTTTGGTAAAAAAATGGTAATGTAATTGTTTTATTTCATTTGAACATGCATCAGATTACAATTGAGTGCATCACAATCACTTCAGTCCCACATGTCCAAAAGGAGTAGGAAGAAGCAAAGCTTATTAAATCTTACCACTGCATCTGGTTCTTTTACAATCAGTAACTGTTACATTTGTTCACTTCCTGCTTTCCATTAATACAGTTTAAGGTTGTTTTTTTTTAAATAATGTACCTCGTACCGAAGTATGAGGTGATATGACATAATGGGTAACATAGTAAGTGTCAATATAGTGATATATATAGCACATCATGACTGGTTCAAGACTCACCATCCTTGTATTTAGCAAACAACTGCTGTATTGTTTCTTGAATTGGCTCATTGTTGCATTGTTTGAGGTCCTTACTCAATCCATTCCATAGTTTGATTCCACATACTGAAATGCTATGGCTTTAACGTAGTCCTAGCATATAAGTGTTTCAAAATTTAGTTCTTCCCTGAGATCATATTTCTCCTCTTGTAGAGAAGTATTGGATGACATTTTTAGGTAATTGGTTATTTTTTTTAGCTTTATGCATTATTTTAGCTGTTTGAAGATTAACTATATCAGCAAGTTTAAGTATTTGTGATTTTAGAAACAAGGTCAGCAATGAGTCTACTTTGTTCTTTGATTAAATGACTAGTAGTTAATAATGATGGTTTATTTTCATGTTTAAAAGAGGGAAATGTAGCAATTTTTTTGTTTTAGAGAATAGCCTATTGGTTCTTATTTTGTTAAGATAGAGTCCTGACGCCTCTGTGTAGGCCTATTTCTATTGTTTAACAGTCGCACATTTAAATTGTAAATGGCGCAAGACGTGGATTAAAGTTCTCAAATTATTATTATTCAGGATTTTTTGTTCTGTCTAAAAGAGGCGGAAAATAGTAGTCACTGGCTTTTATTTTGTGAGGTGTTTCAGCCCGACGCCTTGAGGTGTAATTGTTGAACAGTTGCACATTTAAACTGTAGCCTAAATTATGCAGGAGGATTGTTTGATTAAAAGGTTCTTGAAATAAATTCTTAATTGAGAAAAAAAAAATTCTATCAGACATTTCTTAATGGTTAAATTGATAATTGATTCCAAATGATTATGATCAAAAAGCTTGTCGTAAATGCCCATCCCTACTCTGGATCTTTAAAAAAAAAAAAAAAAAAGAAAAGTACAACGACCGTATTACTGCGTCCAACCTCAGAAGCAATGGCACGCTGCCTTTGGCCTTGTTTAGGCAGCTCGACAATCCGACCGCGTTCAAAAGAGAAAGCTTCTTAGCATCAGGGGGCATGACCATGTGAATGTCTGGCACTAAATAAGAATTTTGAGCAGATTTGGGCTTTTAAAGCCTGTGGTGTTAAAGCTTTCAGGTGAAAAACAATCTTCAGTTTATTAAATGTTGTCTCACTCCTGCTTTTGCATATTGAAGCTCTACTTAAATCATTAAGGTCCAAATGTGCAAAATGCATAATCCAGCAATTTTTCCAATTGGTCTTGAGATTTTTATCAAGCCTGTATACTGATCTGGCACAGTACGAACGCAACTTTTTTCCAAAAGCGCCCCCCAAAAAAACAAACCTCAGCAACATTCCCACGTGGACAGGGTCTTAAGTCAAGACTACATTTATTCCTTTAAAATTGCATGCTAATTTACTTCAAAACGTTCACTCACCCTTCTTCCTGAGCTCTGGTTTGCCCTTCTTGACTGTTGCCATTACCATGTCACCCACTCCGGCAGCAGGCAGACGGTTCAGACGCCCTTTGATGCCCTTCACAGAGATGATATACAGGTTCTTGGCACCTTAAAAAATACCAGTAAGACATGTTGTGTAACAGTTCAACTCATATGGCTTAAGTGTGTAATACCCATGCTTGAGGTAACTTGTCCAAAACACCAGAAAAAAAACACCATCAGAGGATCTAATCATTATCTCCCTTATAGATTCCACATTA
The DNA here is from genome assembly GCF_030265055.1 of Doryrhamphus excisus. NCBI lineage: Eukaryota > Metazoa > Chordata > Actinopteri > Syngnathiformes > Syngnathidae > Doryrhamphus > Doryrhamphus excisus. The sequence continues at coordinate 9,483,833 of NC_080480.1, forward strand.
CAATATAATGAAATGGGTCATCGAGTGCCCATTCAATTTCCCCTCATGAGCAAGACATGCTAAGGCATCATGTCTCATCATTGATTGAGATTGGTCAGTCATAAGTTGTCTGCCATCTCACCCATAATGATGACATCGCTATCCCCTTCATCGACAACTCACTTGGTCACCAAATAGACAAAGCAAGTGCTTTTTGGAAGGGGTTATATGCCTCTTGTGATGTGCTCATTCCTGTTGACGAGGTACAAGAAATGTCTGGGTTCTACACTGCCCACAGCAACAGAGTTAGAATAAGAGCAATAAAGGTTTTTAATGTATTGATTCATAACCACTACTTAAAGCATACCTGTGTTATCTGCGCAGTTAATAACTGCTCCCACTGGAAGACCCAACGAGATGCGGAACTTCGCTCCGGATGAACCACCACGTCCTGCAATTAGAAGCATCCTTCGGTATTGTACAACTTCAAGCATAACTCCATTTCAGAATCACCTCCTACGGTCATCTTGAACCCAGTCTTTTTCCAATTGCTTCTTGCACTGATATGGTTTTGAATTTTTAATGTGGATTTGTGGACAACATTCTGGATCAATTTTTAGCAACAGTTGCGCCGCTACCTAGGCAGTGCCAACTTTTGACCATGCTGCAAGAATTATGTGTGTGTGTGGGTGTGTGTGTGTGTGTATGTATGTATATATATATATATATATAACTAAAATTGTGTCAGACATGTGTCACCAATAAAACTTCAGGGGCAGGCTTTGCGTTTGGCAACAGCTTCTCTGCACTTGTTTGATGGTCAGGTTGTGAAGCACGTAGCAAAATGATATGGTCTGCACTGGACAGGCACAGCCATAGCTATGTGGCTTTCCACTGTCCTGCCACTAGGTAGGGATGCACTAGGCAAAAATGTTGACTGCTCTTTCCCAAAGTCAAAGCTTATGTGTGACCATCTTGTTGTTCCTGAAACAGAAAAAGGTCTACTTCATGGTCACAATAAAGAAGCTGAAATCAGCATATTTACATGAATGAAAGGAAACGCTCCTAAAATAGTTGTCAATTGCAGCTCTAATTTAAGATAATTACCAGATTCATTGGTAAATATGTCACCAATTCCAGGTTTATTATTTGGTCTCAATGTTCCCTTGCGACCAAACCTGCTACAATACGTTCAATAATACAATGCACTATTTTGTTATCATGCCAAAAATTATAGACTTACCGGCCTGGATAGGGTACAAACCTGAAACTAATCCAAAATCTGATGTAACGCTTTAAATCAGGGGTGGGCAAACTGTTTGACTTGATTGGTTTAGCAAAATTGACGGGGGGGGGGGCTACAATATATTTTACATGTAACAGTCGACGTGGAATTATTGTATCTGTCAAAGTGTCATGCAATCTGCTATGGACATTTGTGTCCCTTTTTTCAGGAGCACTTTGTACACAGCAGACCACGTCAAATAACCAAATTAATAAAACAGCTACTTAATCCATCAAAAGGTTAGTTCAAGCCATGATGCCAGGTTGTATGTTCGGTTTAAATGAAATACTTTGAAAAGAACAGGGGGCCGTATTCAAACACTTGGCGAGCCGGATGTGGCCCTGCCTAAAATGATGCAGCCTTTGACAAAGTCCACGCGAACCGCGAATCTATATAACGTAACAATAACTGCTTCCACTGTACTGCGCCTCGGATCGAGCCAACGTAAAATAGCCATTATTGCGGAGATTTCCAGTACAAACCGCCAATTGGTAGCGTTACCATTCGTCGTTTATTTACGAACAAGCCTGTGGGTCGACTTAAAAGCTCCCAAGTGTCTCAGTCTCGTTCAGGCCACAGATAAGTTAGCATTAGCTATCTCGAACAAATTGCAGGTTTCAAACAAAGCATTATACCGACTTAGCCTACATTTTACCCTTTCAGGACAACGCAGAAGAAAGTAATTGGGGTACGATGTAGTAATTGATAATAAAAAGAGGATGCCTCACATTATTTTATGTACGATAGAACCACCACTATTTAAGTACGAAAAGTGCCGTGATCAACAACAAAACTGTACAAAAAGCTAAGTAATAAAATACAAGACACAACAAATACACGATTACATTCGATCGGCAAATGGGAGAAGCAGATGGCGACAGATTTTACAATACGGTTTCCTCACCTCTCTTCGACATCGCTGCACAGGGGAAAGAGATCGAAGGCGGAAGAAAATCTAGCAAATAAAGAATTCTACATCCGGGTCGTGACACAGGCATGTGCTGCATTTACAACCATCGGAAACAGGAGCGTTGATGTGGTATTGTTACCACTACTGTCGTGAACATTTTTGGTCTGGACAAAGACAATATATATTTATATTTATATTTATATTTATATTTATATTTATATTTATATTTATATTATATATATATATATATATATATATATATATATATATATATATATATATATATATATATTTATATTTATATTTATATTTATATTTATATTTATATTTATATTTATATATATATATATTGTCTTTGTCCAGACCAAAAATGTTCACGTATGTTCATGCATATATATATATATATATATATATATATATATATATATATATATATATATATATATATATATATATATATAAACAAAACCACATCAACGCTCCTGTTTCCGATGGTTGTAAATGCAGCACATTGAATATTCCTTCAATGTGTATTCGGAAAAGTAATTCGGAAAGAGGAATCACTCCTCATGTAGACGTGGCTAATGAGAGTAAACTAATCGAGGGTGGACAAGGTTGATAAGTTTGTGTTTATACGGGCTAATATATCACCTCTCTGACACAAAGTATTTGAAGGACACATGACTATATAACATAACCTGCAGAATATAACTGAATATATAAAAGTAGTGTTATTTTCACATTTTTTATATAGTTTTTAAATGCATGTAAAGTCGGTTGCACGGCCGATGCTACATACTCCGGTACAGTAGGTGACGGTAATGCACCTTTGAAGGCATGGTCGTCACCAGCTTTTAAACCAGACGAGGAAGAAAAGGCAGACAACGAAGAAGACAAGGATTCTGTGAATGTCCTACAGCCAACATCGAGAAGAAATATCGATATGATTTCCGAAACCCTGTGTATGACCCCAGTGGCTTTTGGCTTTTCGAAATGGCTTCTCTGCGGACATTTTAGCTGGTTGTCTGCATGTGGAAAAAGAAGCGGACTACATGCCCGACACTTCTCTGTCAGCCACAGCATTGCGAGAAAAGCTTCAAGTCAACGGGAGCCCAAGGAAAAAGTGCACGTCCCAGGACTGGATACGGTCACCTATGGAGAAAAGATGCACTATGTCCCGTGGCTAGCTCAACCCATTTATTCCCAATGGGAAATGGATTACAAGGATCCCAGGTATTTTAGGTCTCCTCCAAAACACGAGATGCCTTTGTACAAAGAGAAGCCATGTTATGTGTTCAACCAGAGGACCAGCGCACTAGAAGGTATAGTGTATGGCATATCATATATTACATTAAATTCGCATTTCGTGCTAGTTTTTCAATATATAAGCGAGTAGGATTGTATTATATGTTACGTCACTGTCTTTCCACATAATAACATCAATGTACATTAATATGCAGTTTAAGTTCACATCTGAAAACGTAGGTTTGATAACATTCCTGGCGTATTATAATTTCTTCATTTGAAGCTGGGCCTTTGTGATTGATATATTTGTTTGTACTCGATATTCAGTTTCCTTAGTGTGTCCAGCTTCACTTACAGTGAAAGTCTAAAATGTCGAGGCCTCTTTTGTTACCTAACCTATGTAGTCCAATAGTACTATGTGACAAGTACAATAATTTGTACTATCTGACATAAATTTAATTTGATGCCTGTTTTTAGAGCAACATAAATACACGAGAAATAAAAATTTCAATAATATATTTAGTTCAAAATAACAAAATATGGATAATCCAAAGTTTCTCAAGAAAAGAGGTTATTTCAAGATGTCTCTCAATGGTAAGTAGCTTTAGCATTTTAGCGTTTTCTACAGCATCGGTAACCAAATGTGGCCACTACAGTGGGTTGCAAAAGTATTCATACCCATGAGAGTCACTCAATTTCTCGGCACAGAACAAATGAGGTGTGTTTCCCCTGTTTACATGAAAGGAAATAGCACAAACATGACAATCCATCAAATTGGCAGCTCCAAATTGTCCATAGGTATGAATGTGAGTGTGGTGTGAATGGTTGTTTGTCTATATGTGCCCTGTAATGGTGACCTGGTGACCAGTCCAGGGTGTACTGTACTGTACTGTACTCGCCCAAAGACAGCTGGGATAGGCCCCAGCACGCCCCTTGACCCTTGTGAGGATAAGCGGTAGAAAATGAATGAATCCATCACTGTTTTTGTTCATAAGTATTCTTTACTGTATGCACTGTATGTCATTGTTGCAAAAGCATTCATACCATTGCACCAAAGTTGTCATTTTTAGTCAAATGACGGCACACCAAAAACTCTTCCATCACGGTGTCACAAGCCTGCATTTACAAACCTGTGACTCTTATAGGCTCATTACTGCCTACAGTGCATCCGGAAAGTATTCACAGCGCTTCACTTTTTCTACATTTTGTCATGTTACAGCCTCATTCCAAACTGTATTAAATTAATCTCTTACCTCAAAATTCTACACAAAATATTCCATTATGGCAATGTGAAAAAAGGTTTTTTTTGACATGTTTTGAATTTATTAAAAATAGAAAACAAAAAAATCACATTTACATAAGTATTCACAGCCTTTGCTTAATACTTCCACCTTTGGCAGCAATTACAGCCTCAAGTCTTTTTGAATATGATCCCACAAGTTTAGCACACCTATCTTTAGGCAGTTTTGCCCATTCTTCTTTGCAATAAGTCTCGAGCTCCATCAGGTTGGATGGGAGACGTCTGTGCACAGCCATTTTCAGATCTCTCCAGAGATGTTCGATCGGATTCAAGTCTGGACTCTGGCTGGGCCACTCCAGGACATTCACGGAGTGGTTCTGAAGCCAATCTTTTGAGATCTTGGCTGTGTGTTTCGGGTCGTTGACCTCAGGCTGGGGCGAAGGTTCATTTTTCAGCAGGACAAGAGCGCTCTGGAGCAGGTTTTCATCCAGGATATCTCTATATATTGCTGCATTCATTTTTCCTTCTATCCTGACTAGTCTGAAAAACATCCCCACAGCATGCTGCTGCCACCACCATGCTTCACTGTAGGGATGGTATTGGCCTGGTGATGAGCAGTGCCTGGTTTCTTCCAAACATGGCGCCTGGCATTCACACCAAAGAGTTCAATCTTTGTCTCATCAGACCAGAGAATTTTGTTTCTCATGGTCTGAGAGTCATTCAGGTGCTTTTTGGCAAATTCCAGACGGGCTGCCATGTTCCTTTTACTAAGGAGTGGCTTTCGTCTGGCCACTCTACCATACAGGCCTGATTGGTGGATTGCTGCAGAGATGGTTGTCCTTCTGGAAGGCTCTCCTCTCTCCACAGAGGAACGCTGGAGCTCTGACAGAGTGACCATCGGGGCCTTGGTCACCTCCCTGACTAAGGCCCTTCTTCCCCGATTGCTCAGTTTAGAAGGCCGGCCAGCTCTAGGAAGAGTCCTCGTGGTTCCAAACGTCTTCCATTTACGAATAATGGAGGCCACTGTGCTCATTGGGACCTTCAAAGCAGCAGACATTTTTCTGTATCCTTCCCCAGATTTGTGCCTCAAGACAATCCTGTCTCGCAGGTCTACAGACAGTTCTTTTGACTTCATGCTTGGTGTTTGTGCTCTGACATGCACAGTCAACTGTGGGACCTTATATAGACAGGTGCGTGCCTTTCCAAATCATGTCCAATCAACTGAATTTACTGTAGGTGGACTCCAATTAAGCTGTAGAAAGATCTCAAGGATGATCAGTGGAAAAAAGATGCACCTGAGCTCAATTTTGAGCTTCATGGCAAAGGCTGTGAATACTTATATAAATGTGATTTCTTAGGTTTCTATTTTTAATAAATTCAAAAAAAGTAAAAAAAAAAAACAAAACTTTTTCACATTGTCATAATGGAGTATTTTATGTAGAATTTTGAGGTAAGAGATTAAATTAATACAATTTGGAATGAGGCTGTAACATGACAAAATGTGGAAAAAGTGAAGCGCTGTGAATACTTTCCGGATGCACTGTACATTTTTACATTTACACTGCATATATGTGTATGTATTGGTATCCATATCGGCCGAATCATAAAATCCAAATCGGAACATCCATAATATATACTGTACTGTATGTATCTACATTAAACACTTGATAAAGTACATATTGTATATCCATTTAGACACAATATATTACTTGATATTAAAAAAAAACAAATTTTTAAGGCGAGGCGGGAGTTATTTTGTATTGGCAGAAGCCCTGCATATTGTTCAAATATGCATAGCCACCAGTTTTGACATGCTTGATTTGACCATATAAAGTTGGTGCTTTGCGAAATGGTCTTTTGGCAAGGTTTTAAAACACTGCCCCCTTGCACTAGTGCTTCATTTGGTTTAAACAAGCATAAAATCACTTCATGAACCACAGAATGTAGGTTGCCTTTGTATAATGTGTTTGTAATCTCTTAGGTGTTCGTCAGGCTCTCTGGTTAACCAAAAGCAAGGAAATCTCTGGTTTGCCACCAGAGCTTCTCTCAACGGCAGAGAGGCCTGCTAATCAGCTACCAAATCAGGACAGTCGTGTTCAGAATGCCATCAAACATGCCCGCTTCTGGGACACAACCGAGGAGCGACCAGATGGAGTAAAATACAGGTACTCCGTCAAGTGTGTGGTTTTTGGAACAATTATGCAATGTACATTTTGATGATTTTTCAAACAAGAAATTGGGTGTAGTTCATTCATTCATTTTCTAGCGCCTATCCTCACGAGGGTCGCGGGCGTGATGTCTTCGGGTGAGCGGTGGGGTACACCATGGACTTGTCGCCAGCCAATCACAGGGCAACAACTTTCAACAAATTGAAATAATAATCAGTGACAACACAACTGAACACAAAATGCAGTTTTTAAATGAAACTTTTTATTATTAATGGATGGCCTTATGTGAAAAAGCGACCCCCGCCTCCCCCTACTCATTAAAACATAACTGAAAATAATTGAGATCTATCACTCTGGAAAAGGTTATAAAGCCATTTCTAAAGCTTTGGAACTTCAGTGAACTACAGTAAGCGCCATTGTCCACAATGGATAAAACATGGAAAAGTGGTGAACCTCCCCAGAAGGGGCATTTTAATATTACAAATTATATAAAAAAAAAGAGCATAGCGACGACTCATCTAAGATGTCACAAAAGACCCCACAACAACACCCAAAGAACTGCAGGCTTCACTTGCTTCAGTTAAGGTTATTGTTCATGGCACCCCATAAGAAAGACACTGGGTAAAAATAGCTTGCATGTCAGAGTTCCAAGACAAAAAATACTGCTGAACACAAAGAACATTAAGGCTTGTCTCAATCTTGCCAGAAAACATCTTGATGATTCCCTAGACTTTCGGGAAAATACCCTGTGTTCTTATGAGACAAAAGTTTTAATTTGTTGGAAGCTATGTGTCACATTACATCTGGCATAAAAGTAATGCCACATTAAAAAAAAGAACATCATATTAACAATAAAATATGGTGGTGGTAGTGTGATGATCTGGGGATGTTTTGCTGCTTCAGGACCTGGAAGACTTGCTGTGATAAATGGAACCATGAATTCTGCTGTCTACCAAAAATTTTGAAGGAGAGTTTCTGGCCATCTGTTAGTGACCTCAAGTGTGGTCCTTAGTGCTTGTGCAGCAAGATACACAACAGCATGTTCACCTTTAATGGCTGAAGAAAAACAAACTGATTTTGGAGTGGCCTTGTCCAGTGGTTACCAACCTTTTTACTGTGTCATGTACTCATGTACCCCTTCAGACATATGACCTGACATGTCCCTACTCCTGCACGCTTAACTGTTATTATTTTAATTAACTTGAAATATTGAAGATAATTCATTGTTTGTGATGCAGCTTGAGCTTGAACAGCACTGACAGCCGTTTGCTAGTTTTGATCCTGCTGATTTATCTGACTGGAATAATTCCATGGTGTCCCAACTCTAAAAGAGTCCGAACTCTGTGGCTTTTCTTCTTCCTTGATGAACTGGATGGCTTGGCAAGTAGCCCGGGTGCATCGACTGACCTCAATCCCCTGATTGCCTCGGCGGTGGATATTAGGACCAGGCATGTCTCCATCTGTAGCAAAATTTGATCCACTGCCAGATGTTAAACACCTGTACCTGTATCTGTTGGAACACAGCACTTACATACCAAAATAAGATTTCCCTCCTGATTCGCCATCACTGCTGTGCAACAACTATGGAATTCCAGCTGATGCTGGTGTGGCTTTTAGTTAAAACAACTATGTGGTACCTTTCTCGATTGCCACCTCATATTTGAAGCCACTATCTTGTGTAGGCTGTGTGGAAAAGTCACTTATTTGTTCCGATCGCGCCATGAACTCCAATGCGGAAGTATTTTTACTTGTTTAATTTATTATTGCGTGACTAATGACTATTGGTGTCATTGGCTTAAGTTTTTATTGCATTACCTTGATTTTGGCTGTCTTATTTTTTTTTTTTTTTTTTTTTTTTTGTGTCCCGTCCAGCCATTGGGGCAGATAGTATTGTTGATCTAAATGCCCTTACATGCTAGACAGATTTGCTCTGTGTCAGGAAAGGTGTTGGCTACAACTTCCCTGTACCATGAAATTTTATTTGCCGTTATTTGATGTTTTTGTTATGCCATTTGGAGCGACTGGACCGGAGCAAGAAGAAGAACAGAAAAGAAGAAGAGAGAAGAGAAAGGTGGGGTCGGGGGGGGGGGGGGGGGCAGTAGAGGGAGAGACAAAAACAGCAGCAACAAGAATTCCCAAAACAACAACAGTGACAAACAGAACAGTTAAATGTCAATGATGGCTAAGGGTCACACTGGAGATGATATCAGTGAAATGAAACAGTCCAACTTACCAGTAGCAATAGTAACGATGAAGACATGACCCATGATAGTAAACACAATTGCAACCATACAGTTACAGTAATTAAAATCTCACTGCTTGACATCATTATTACTGTAATAATAGCATACAAATACTATATAAACATCAGGGATAAGATAGTAGATTGTATAGAGAAACACCCATGTGCTGTGAGTGCCCATATGGAGGTGTGTTGTGTATGTGAATGCGAGTGTGTGAATGTGTAATTGTCACTGAGAATGACAAAAGGAGAGAGACTGCCTTCTACCACCCAGCAACCCCGCCCCGCGCAGCCAGGTCAAGCCCCCACCGCCAGAGATCCTCCGGCCCCGTGGGGGTGGGCAAGGCCAGGGCCGACTCCCCAAGACCCGCCCCCGAAGCAACTCCCCGAAGAGACCAGCAAGAGGCCATGGAGGAGCAATCCCAACCGGCAACAGGGCGCCAGCAGGCCGGAGGAGAGCCGCACCCCCGAGACCAGTGGGAGACCATACCCCACTAGGGCAGAAGGGCATCGAAGGCCACACACCCGTGGGCACAGGGGCGCCCCCGCCGGCCGGAAGGGAGCCCGCCCACGGCCGGAGGCACCGCCTCCCGCCCCCCACACACCCCCAGGAAGCAGAACCAGGTCCGCCCCAGGTAACCCCAGGCCTGACATAGGACCGCCCCGGCCAGGACAGAAGAGGCCCGGGCACACTGCCCCATGGAGGACCGGGCGGTAGAGATGGAACGCCCTACGCCAGACCCCCGCAGAGCCCCCCCCCCCTCCCCCCCGTATATCCATATGGCCATATACCCACATACACACCCACACACACATATACATATATATATATATACGTATATATAATTATAATAAAACTAATCATTATTTATCTAAATATTTAAAACAATAAATACATAAAATAAACTCAAACACATGCACACCCCATCCACTCAATACACACACACGCAAGCACATGCTGTGGACGTCCCCGGGTGGGGCGTCCGGGGCATCACAGGGCGGGGGACCCAGGGGTCCCAGACCCACAACCAGGCCCCGACCCAGGGAGGTGCGGACCGCCAAGGCATAGCACCCCCAGACTCCCCTCGACCACGGCATCAGGGATACGGCAGTGTGGCAGACAAAGGAGCGGGTGAGGGGAGGAGGCCCGCACATGAGCAAGCGGAGGGGGCGAGCAGGCGAGTGGTGAGGCGCTCCACTGCGCCGGCCGACACCCGCCGGGCAGCTCACCCCCGTGAGGGAGAGCCATAGCTCCAAGCCACGGGGAGGCCAAGCACCAGAGCCGGGGAGTTAAGACCAGCGCAAGGCCACCGACGGACCCCACCATCCACCGGGAGGGCCAGCCCCCCCCCCCGCCCCCAGAACCAGCAGTGCTCCACCCACGTACCGGAGAACCATCCCCGACGAGCCCTAAGGCAAGACTGGGGAAGGGCAAAGACAGGGACAGCGATGCGGCAGAGCATAGGACCAGTGGCAGCAGACACCCAAACGCCCGGAAGAGCACCGCCCCCCCCAGCAGGCCCCACCCCGAGGAGCATGCTCCCCATCCCCACACGCCACCCAGGCCCCCGTCCCCATGAGCAGGATCAGGCCCCCTCCCAACACACAGCCCGGTCCCCGCAGCAGCCACCACAGCGCAACAACCCCAAGCCACCACCGTAGACTTCCGGCCCCCAGCAGCGCGGACCCCACCGCCTGGAGGTCGGTGAACGCCCCCCCAAGGGCACGTTGGCGCCCGCGACCCAGGACAGACCCAGGGAGGTAGCGCCAACCATGACACCAGGGCAAGCCCCGGCGTCAGCTGGTTCCAGCGGGACCCCCAGGAAGGCCAGGCAGACCAGACCAAAATATCCTGCAGCCCAGGGCACCCCGAGCGAGCCGCCAAGCCCAAGCAGCCAGCGGGCCAACCGCGGGGGAAGGCAGTAGGCACTCCGGTCCAGCCCGCTACACCTGTGTGTGTGAAGATGGTATTGTGTAGATTGTGCAATTAAAAATAGGCCTGCCCCATAGGGCTGACCTATGTGTGTGGTGTATGTGTGTGTGTGTGTGTGTGTGGAGGGAAGCTGAGCAATGGTGGGTCCCATGCCTGCCCAGATCCCCCCCAGAACTGAGTGTCTAAGGTGCGCTTAAAATTGAAGGGTGACCAAGCCAGAGGAATGCCGAGGACAAAAGGGCATCCGCAAGGAAACCCTTCGCCCCCGGCAAAACCAGTTGCAGGCCACCCCCCAAAGTCCTACATGTATGTGAGGTGGTGCAGTGCAGCAGGGAGGATCGGGGCCCCACACACGCCCACCCCGCACTACCGGCCAACCGAGCCGGGCAAGCCAGCCGCCCGGAGCAAGCCCTGGGCCACAGGACCAACCACGAGCCCCACCCAGCCCATCGTGGCAGCCAGTCCGGCCTGCCAGCTCCCCCCCGGAGGGCCCCACCAGAGATTGTGCCAGCTACGCCACCCCCGGACCACCAGGAGCCGCGGACAAACCACACGCCCCGAGGCAGCTCCTACAACCACCAGAACAGCAAGGACCGCGCCCCGGCAACTCATCCGTCACCATGGCAGCCCAGGGAGTGACACCACAGAGACCGCAGGAGAACCGGGACCCGCATGGGGAAGAGCCCAACCCCGCCCCCCGGGCACGTGAGCCAAGAGTGCCAGGGCGGGACAGAGACACACACACCAGGCAGCAGAGCCCACCAGGTAGACGACACCCCAACAGCCGCAAAAAGTGAATGCCCCCCCAGTCCCACCCTCCACCACAGCGCCGACCCGTCTCCACCACATCTCCCATCCACCCACGGACCCGCCGAGTAGGACACCCCGGAGGCGGGAAAACCGCCACCAGACCGGAGACAGAAGGGGCCAACCAGACACCGGCAAATAGCAGGGGCCGCCCGTGAGCCACCGGCCAGCCCCACCCCCCAACCCTTGGTCAAGGCCCCCCCACGACCCAGAGCCCACCACCCCGCCCCCCAAGCAAGCCCCCCGCTAATCCCGGCCCGCGCCGCGCAGAGCACCACCCCCACCGCTATCCGCCCCGCTACCCACAGGCACACTCAGCCCTTCGATAATTACATTAAGCGATTAATTTAAGAGATTAATTATTGGAGCCCATATAGATTGAAATTCTGACAGTTGTTCTTTGGATTCAGCAGACATTCTCTCAATCTTATTTGTTTTTAAATAATTGTCTCTTTTTTTATGTATCTTTAACGGTTGCTAAACTCAATGCTAACTAGTAGTAGAACATGTAATGGATGCTATGTAATCTAGTTGATATGCTATTAAATCAATGAACAGAAATATGAATGGATCCTATAATGATCTTGAGGCTGAAGTGTGAATTATTCCAAACTTTTTTTACCTCGTTCTACGTTTTGACAATGTTTAATATTGGTGCATCATGCATGCTTTCTGTTATATTATTACATTCAGTTTATTTTGCACAGCTTAGTTTTGCCCCCAAAGCGAGTATTATTTTGTTTCCTTTTTAAAAAAAAAATCCTTATAGACCTTGTAAGCCTTTGCAGATGACATTGTAATCTGTAGTGAGAGTAGGGAACTGGTGGGGGAGATGCTAGAAGAGTGGAGGTTTGCCCTGGAATGGAGAGGGGGACCCAAGTGGAAGAGTGAGGTTGCAGGGAGAAGAGATACAGAAGGTAGAGAATTTCAAGCACTTGTCAAATTACTTTTTCACACAAGGCCATGGAGTTTTGGATTTTTTTTCTCCCTCAATGAAAAAAACGGCACTCCAAATGTTCCTAAAATGTTTTGTTTTTCCTCTTAGCAACACGCTCCTCTTCAATCTGCTCCATCTTTGTGCTACTCTACAGTCCAGTCATCCACTGACTAGAAGGAGAATGAGTGTTGAGAAATGTTCATTAGCAGTATCATGGAAAAGAGGTATGTACCTAATTCACAATCAAATGACCTTAATGTTTGTAATGCCTACTTTGAATAGATTCATACTCATGTTTATTATCAAGAATGTGTTCAAGTTAAACACAGACGCTGCCTGAAGAGTCCAAATATGTAATAAAACTTGCAAAAAAAAACTAAGTACACACTGTGTCAAAGACGAGTCTTTGTTGAACTCCCAGTTAGCAATAGTGCATATACAAGATAAAATGTGTATCAGTTGAAATTGTTATTCAGTGTTTTTAAAATCATATTAGGAGGAACCTCTTTATACACCCTTCATAAAGACATAAATTATGCCGTCATAATGACCGTTAGTTAAACCTTTGTTAAATATCCTGTTTGTTTACCAGGCGACAACTTGTTCCAGATTCGGGGTCAAAATGCTTTCGTGTATAACAGCATGGATGCCCTCCCAAGGGTTTCTGGAATACAGCAAGTGTTAGACACAGCAGATCACGCTCTTGAAACGTTCTATCCTGTGTCGCCTACTGTGGACTTGCAGACAGTACATGTGTACAAGGAGGAGGTGAATTGCACAGGTAAGGAGAGGCTTTCTTTTTCATGTCCTGAACACTTTTTGTTGAGGTGTATGTTGTAATGCATTAAAGTGTTTTGCTCATACTTATAATGCATTAATATATTATCCCGCCATCTATTTTCTATACCACTTGTACTCATTAGGGTCATGGGTAAGCTGGAGACTATCCCGGTACACCCTGTGCCAATGTCAGGGCACATATAGACAAGCAAATTTAATTATTAGTAACAAACTGGCTAACTTTTGTAATGGGATATCAGCCTCTGCACACATTGCTACTATGTAATGTCTATGCTTGTCATTAAGGAAGATATAGTCACCCATGCAGTTCCAACTGCTTATGTTAATATCTTTATGACTCTTATTTACAGTTAGACGACAAACAGAGCTTTTAATTTGAAGGCCAGTCGTATGTTCTATGTAAAATGTAAAAAAAAAAAAAAAACTTTCTGTCCTCACTCATAACTTATACGTCGTCATTGGGCATTTCAAACGTTACATTAAAGCGGTGAAGCCAGAGTCACGCTTGCAACAACACTGGCATGCTACTAAATGAAGCTAACCCCGCTGGCTATATTCACGCTCTGAGATTCCGCCAACCTTCAACAGTGTTTATCGTCATTCAAGCGGTTTAGGTCTAAAACAGTTCTAAAAGGAAGTGGTTTACTGCTTACAATGAGAGTAGTCCGCTGGTCTTTGGCGGACAAATCTGGTTCTTTGGACCAGATTTGGTCCCCAGAGACACTTCTCTGGTGGGGAAAGAACCTGAACTTGTGCGAGAGGTTGAGACATTCCGCCTCGATATAGTTGGACTCACTTCAACCCACAGTTTGGGTTCTTGAGTCAAACTCCTTGAGAGGGGGTGGAGCTTGATCTACTCTGGAGTTGCTGCAGGGGAGAGGTGGTGAGTTGTTGTGGGCTTGGTGCCTCTGTGTTAGACTCATCCCTGATGACCAGCAGAGTCATTTACGTATGCCTTTGGGTTGGGGAAATGGTCCTGACTAGGGATCGACCGATATGTTTTTATTCAGGCCGATATCAATTTTTTTCCATCACCCTTAGCCGATGGCCGATTTTGCTCGGGCCAATATTTGTGGCCGATACTGCTTTTGCTCCCTCAATTTACATGAAAAAATGACAATGATAACAAATATTACAGGTCTCAAGTTTAAACAAATATTTATTGAAATGTAAACACTGACCACCGTAGGATTCAGCTTTCTTAAACACACATTTAACACACGGCATTATCAACGTTAAAAGGAATAAATATTGAACCATGTGCAAAACATTTCTGTCATAGTTTAAGTTTTATCTAGCATCGATGTGATGACTGCTCCTCCGCAGTGAGACTCCACACACACAAACACATCACAGAAAACACAGACACAATTTTGTACGATATATAAAACATTTCTCTCATCATTGATGCATGCATGCTCGGAGAGAGCGCGCACACACATAACACGACAAGCATTTAACCTCAACCCGGCATTCGTTGAATGACACTCCTACAAACTCCATGGGACTGAATTGACAACGTTGACATTAAACCGGTGTTGGTAACAGCTGTACATATTAGCCTCCAACTACATCAACAGCTCCCTAATTACAACGGTAGGCACTTTTAAAGATGAAGCGTTCAGCAGCATTCCTGTTTTTAAGACCCACAAACTAAACTATATTTTCAAGCACATCTATTGCATGCTCTTGGCGTTCATGTTTCCTATTTCAAAGCAGGTGGCAATACTTCAACTAAGTTTAACTGTTAAACTGTTAGAGGCTAATTAAAAGTAGAAAACGTACCCTTGTTTTGATTCACCATTGTTGCAGTGTGGGAGGGGTACCGCGACTGCGTGTGTTGCAGGGTCCTCCGGCAAAACAAAGCTGCTCGGCAGATGCCTGTCTGTAAATCATGCTGCGGAAAAATACATCGCGAACTCACACGCGTATCGGCCGATACCGATTCAAGTAAAGAACACAAATATCAAGTAAATAATATTTACTTGAATATCGGCCGGCCGATGTATTGGTCGATCCTTAGTCCTGACAGTCTTTTGTGCATCCGCTCTAAACGGCAGTTCACGGTACCTGGCCTTCTTGGAGTCCATCATGAGGGTGCTGGTGAGGGTGCTCCAGCATTCTACTGGGAGACTTCAAAGCCCATGTGGACAATTACAGTGTGACCTGGAGGGGCGTGATTGGGAGGAACGGCTTCCCCGGTCTGAACCCATGCAGTGCGAGATGTTATTGGACTTAAGTGCGAACCACAGTTTGTCCATAACTAACACCATGTTTGAACATAGGGATTTCCATAAGTGCACTTGGCACCAGGACACCTAGGCCGCAGGTCTATGATCAACTTTGTAGCCGTATTATCAGACCTACATCCGCATGTTCTGGACACACAGGTGAAGAGAGGTGTTGAGCTGTGAACTGATCACCACCTGGTGATGAGTTGGATTAGATGGCGATGGAGGTTGTCGAACAGCCTGGGAGACCCAAACGTGTAGTGAATGTGTGCTGGGAACATCTGGCATCTCCCGTTCGTCGAGTCTTCAACTCTCACCTCTGGCAGAGCTTCCCCTGCATCCAGGGGAAGGACCGAGATAAAGTCCGAATGGGCCATATTCCGTGCTTCCATTTCTGAGGCCGCAAGGTGGTCGATGCCAGTCGTGGCGGCAGGTCCCGAACCCGATGGTGGACACCAGAGGTTAGGGCTGCCATCAAGCCGAAGAAAGAGTCCTATCGAGCATGGAGGCCTTGTGGGACTCCTGAAGCAGCTGACAGGTACCGTCAGGCCAAGCGGTACGTGGATAAGGGCGGTGGTCAAGGCAAAAACTTGGGTGTGGGATGAATTTGGTGAGGCCATGGCGCACGACTTTTGGTCAGCCTCGAAGAGGTTCTGGCAAACCGACCGACGCCTCAGAAAGGGGAAGCAGTGCCCTTTCCACACTGTATACAGTAGGACAGGGTCTTGCTGACCTTGATTGAGGATGTAGTCAGACGATGGAAGGAATACTTTGAGGCCCTTCTCAATCCCACCAACGTACCTTCCATAAAAGAAGCTGAGGGAGAGGACACATACGCAGACACTCACTGTGGCTGAGGTATCTGGGGTGGATGAGTTTCGCCCTGAATTCCTCAAGGCTCTGGATGTTCAGGGACTGACTTGGCTGACACGTCTCCTCAACATTGTGTGGAAGTCAGGAATAGTACCTTTGGATTGTCAGACCGGGGTGGTGGTCCCCCTCTTTAAGAACAGTGGCCGGAGGGTGTATTCCAACAACAGGGAAATCACACTCCTCAACCTCCCTGGAAAAGTCTATTCCAGGCCGCTGGAGAGAAGGGTACAACCGTTGAACCTCTGCTACAAGAGGTTCAATGCGATTTTTGTCCCCGGCGCAGAACACTGGACCAGCTCTCCACCCTCACAAGGGTGCTGGAGGATGGACAGGAGTTTGCCAGTCTGTATTTGCTCTCTGGACTTCGAAAAAGCAATCGACAAGTGTCCCTCGCGCATCCTTGAGGGTTGCTCCGGTAGTATGGGATTGATCGGTACGACATGCCATTTAGTCCTTGTACAACCGAAGCAAGAGCTTGGTTCACATTGCCAGCAATAAGTTAAGCCTGTTTCCAGTGAATATTGGCCTCGCCAAGGCTGCCCTTTGTCACCAATTCTGTTCATAATTTTCATGGACAGAATTTCTAGGCACATCCAAGGTGTCCGGTTCAGGGGCCTTAGGATCTCATCGCTGCTATTGGTGGACAAATGTGGTCCTGATGGCCTCCTCAAGCTGTGATCTTAAGCGTACGGTTTGCATCTGAGTGTGAAGCTTGTTGGATGAGACTGAGCACTTCCAAATCAGAGGCCGTGGTTGTCAGTCTGAAAAAGGTGGAGTGGTCCTTCCGGGTTGGGAATGAGGTCCTTTCCCAGGTGAAGCTCCTCAAGTACCTTGGTGTTCATGAGTGAGGGAAGATAACAGTGTGAGGTCGATAAGCAGATCGGCGCAGCATCTGCAGTAATACGTTTGCTGTACCGGACCATCATGATGAAAAGAGAGGGTTTGTGTCACCAGATCACAAGCACAGAGGAGCACAGTGCAGCAGCCTCCCAAGGGAGCGCTGACACACAGCACAGGGAGACAGACCTTTGTCAAGAGAACAGTGCAAATCCAGTCTATATCGATATGAACCATAAGTTTGATTTTCTCATCGTACTTAAAAGAAATATTGATATATTGCCCAGCTCTAATGTAAACCTTCTTAAATTCAGTTTCAGTCTGTATTTTTTGTTTTGTTTTTTCAATTAGGTTTTGGAGGTCAATATTTTTACCCTCATGCCCACACACTTTACTTCCTGGAAGGAGATGATGTTCGCTGTAAGCTTAAACCAGAGCAGTTCAGAGCCAAGATGATCATGTTCCTTTTTGGATCTGCTCTGGCACATGCACGGAAATTGTTTGGGGTAAGGCCTACTTATCTGATATAATACTGCAAAAAAAATCTTAACTTCGGCAGCAGTAATATTTATCAAAAAGCTATTGTGCTCTAAACCAGAAATTGCTTCTGCGATATGTCTGATCATTGGTAACCTGAAAGTTTTCTAACTTATCAATGAAAGTGGTCTAACTTATTTCTCTGTGTATGTCTCTGTCTCTTTGTCATGTCTGGGTCTGTCTGTGCATACATACACATGCTAAGACCAAGACGAAGGGTGTGTTAGATAATCCTATTACAATACAGGGAGTCGGGACCAATGGCAGAATCTTCCAGTTCATCGTTTTCCAGCTCAACACTACAGATCTGAGAGGAGACGACGGCATCAAAAACCAGGTTCCATACAACACTATGCAGCAAAGGATTTTCTCAAACTCTAATTGTAAAAGTTAAATGACCAGGTGGGGAGCAAACCAGGTTATTTTAAATTTTAAAAGGATAGTTTTGACCGGGCACTTTTCAACAGACACACTTTTTGTCCATGTCCAGTCTTAGTTTTTTTGGTTCACAGGGATTTGATGGGAAATTCCACCTTCTCCAGATTAATGAGGTGAAAGGTTTGTGAGTTCATCCCTAGCCTACAGAGTCTGTGATGACCTTCTTAGTCTTGGTGGCGTACGGTTACATGCAGATGTTGCAGGGGGCATCCCTCATGACTGAGGGCTCTCGTCTGTGTGGTAACAGCTGTGTTTTTGCCACTTTAAGTTGTATATTATTAATGTGGGATTTCCAACTCATTTTGTTGTTTATTATAATGCCTACAAATTCATTTTTGCTTGCCCTGTCAATGTCTATGCCATCTATTTGTATTCACGCATAAATGTCCTTTCTGGTATTACCAAATCGTTGTATTAAAGTTCAGGAATAATCTTTTTTTTAATCAAACCATCTTTTGTATAATCATTTCATCTGATATAATGCTTTTACATACTTTATCAAGAAGAAAAGGCAGTAGTATCATCTATCAAATAATTCTAACTTTAAATATTTCATGATTTTACAGACGTCAATTGGAGTGGCAATGCTCAGGTTGTAAAGAACGTGTCGACAGAGGGCTGAAGCACTGCAGGTTTTCTTTCCAACCAGTTTCTCCAGCAGGTGATTTAATTGACGAGCTCGTTCCCTCAAACCAAAGGAGGGTAATCATTAAAATCACCTGCTATAGTGACCGGCTGGAAAGAAAACCTGTAGTGTCTCGGCCCTCCATGGCATGAGTTTGACACCCCTGTTGTAGACGCTCCCAACCTGAAGGTTGAGGGTTCATGTTGAAGTATCCTTACTGAACCCCCAGTTGTTCCTGATGCTGCATCATCAGTAGATACAGTAAATGTGCTCACAGCGTCAAAGCACTTTGAGTGCTTTGGAGGTGGAAAAGCACTATACAAGTGAAAGACCATTTACCGTATACGTATATCTAAAAGTTTAACAGTTTTAGACTTCTTTTATGGCCGTTTTGAACAAAGTTCCATATACAGAGCTTCAATGAATATTAAGTTAGAACAAATTTGGTTGCTGTCTGTTGAGGTTTACATGAAATTAAATTATAATTATTCAAAACGCAATAAATGTTTTAACAAGACTTTTATATATTTTATTCATTGGTGTAAGAGATGAGAGTTCATTTTAAATTAACTTGTTGCAGGTGTGGCTGGATGAAGATGCAGAGCTCTACGATTTTGCAAAAGTCAGACCACTCATCGTCAAAAAGCAAGTGAAGGTAAAACAATCATCCCAATCATTGAAATTGAGATATCAGATTTAGCAACTGCACAACGGGCACACAACATTGATATAATGTTGAATGAACATTCATCACGTTGAAAATTAAAAGGATCATTATTACTAGCCAGTACTATTATTGGACCTATTGTGCTCATTTTTGGCCATTTGTATTGAGATGTGGACTCCTGTAGAGCAGCTACACACAATAACCTGCACAGAAAGCTCTCTAGATCTTCCAGAATCTGTACTTCTTCCAGCTCTCCTAGCACTCACGATGTCTGATTTTCCTGTTTCACTGCCCCGTTCACTCGATGCTTGCTAGCTGCTGCTCACAGCCTTCCTTATGCACGCACAAGAGCTACCTGAGGTTTCTACGCGCTCTGCATGTAGCATTTTTGGCGGGGGTGGGCATTGAATGGACGGGCCCCCGAAACGCCCTCTTTTTTGGATTGATCACTTGAAGCGCCTACTGTCTCCAGGTCAGAACCAATCCAAGGCAGTGTAGGGGCGGGTGAACACAGGGTCAACATACCAGCCAAGCGACAACTAAACTCTGAACCACGATGTCACTTCCTTTGTGCCATGCATCGGAAACACGTTTATTACGGTTATGCTAGTTCCAAGAAAATAAACAATTTCCATAGGAATATTATGGCTGAGCAAGTAAGTCCGACACAATTAGTGTATCGCGCAGACTTAATGATATAATTTGATGGATTCACAATAATGTAACATTAATATAGTCACACAGTATATATGTGAATATATATTAGGCCTGTCAAAGTTAACACATTAAAATACATTTTACTGTAAAAAACTGGCAGCTGGATTGCCAGAATTTACTGTTAAACAGTGGTACCGCTTTTCCATTTACAGTGATACACTGTAAAAATAACAACGGTAAAAAACTGGCAGCTGGGTTGCACACGGTGTTCCGTTGTGGTTACTGTTGAAATTACTGCTATTCTGTATACATTTTTTCAAAAATACTGTACATTTTTAAATAAATCACAAATTTTACATTTCAGTAAGTAAGGTTTTTAAAAAAATCAGAAAAAGTAACATAAAAGGTAATATATTTGTATATGATGAAGGGAGATTCTGCTTCCCTAAAGCACAAATTTATAACCTTGTTTTTTTCTGCCTCTGTTGCAATACACTATAAATAAATTAACAAATATAATGTATTGTAATGGCCACTATGAAATGACACATTGATAGTGGCCACGTTGGAGTAAAACTTACTGAGAGTAATAGATTGTCAAAATAAGAATAAATGAATATGGATAAAAGTACATCAATTTCATTATCTTGTAAATTTAGGCTATATACATCTGAGTTCTGCAAAGGGGGAATTACATCCATTAAGTGTTATTTGTGAATTTATTATCAATTGGTAATCCTAGCATTAAAGGGGAACTGCACTTTTGGGGGGGAATTTTGCCCATCATTCCCAATCCTTATGTGAAACATGAACACATTTCTTTCCCTTTTCTATGTATTACAACACAAGAAAACAAGTTAATTTCAGGTAGCTTACAATACTGTCATTAGGACACACCTATTTTGACTATGAAGCCTCTAACAACGTTCACATAAGGATTGTGAATGATGGGCAAAGTTCCAAAAAAGCGCAGTTCCCCTTTAAGCTCCAACAGACACATCTCTGATTACAGTTCTTACCTCCAATCATAAAAATACAAAATAGGTAAAAGTTTTTGTGGAATCACCCCTGTGCTGACTGAAATACGGAAGGATCAAGGGAAAAACTTCCATCAGGAAGAAGTGAGAACACCAAGCTCCATAACCTGCCGGGGCAAAACCCAAAGTGTAGTCATCAAACCAAAAAAAGTGCTGTCTACCTTGGTTAGGTACTGCGTGGGGTACTTTCCAATGTACCCGGTTCATCTTCCAACATTGCAAACCACTGCCCACATGACAGACATGCACATCATTGAGGTTTGTTGTCAGGTTATGATAGCAATTTGGCAATTGAGGTACTATCATTGACTATTTAATATCATAACCCCACAGTGACCGCAAATTATCAGTCTCCTCTCTAATGAGACTGCTTTTGTGTATGTGCACACACTATGGACACGTGTGCACATACACACATGAACAAATACATGAATGTGAACTATCCGCCAAACTGTTGCTGGAGCCAGAAGCAGCGCGCTCCTGCCTGGAAAGGTGCAGTAAAGCTGTGCATCCACGTGGGGCCCTCACATCCGGCTTCTGAGCACCGATCCATCACACCAACGGTAGTTAGGAAGCACTTTGGCCATGTGATATAATCACAGTGGAGTGGGCGTGCCCAGAGACAGGCTGTGAGTGGAATAAATTAAAATTGGCCGTTGTGGCGGGAAGCATAAATCCAAGGAAATACACCTGGAGTAGGTGCATATTCTGGAAGATTACTGCTCTATAAGTGTCCACAACTCAATGCAAAGGGTCGAAAAATGAGCATGATAGGTCCCCTTTAAGAAACTCATTCATTCATTCATTCATTCATTCATTCATTTTCTAACGCTTTTTCCTCACGAGGGTCGCGGGGGTGCTGTAGCCTATCCCAGCTGTCTTCCGGCGAGAGGCGGGGTGCACCCTGGACTGGTCGTCAGCCAATCACAGGGCACATATAGACAAACAACCATTCACACTCACATTCATACCTATGGACAATTTGGAGTGGCCAATTAACCTAGCATGTTTTTGGAATGTGGGAGGAAACCGGAGTACCCGGAGAAAACCCACGCATGCACGGGGAGAACATGCAAACTCCACACAGAGATGGCCGAGGGTGGCCTTTAAGAAACTGTGACTATGAAATCTAATAAGATTTTGATTAGCTCTGTTTCTTCCACTGTAGGTACCAGCTGGTCTAGCAGGATATAAGCCAAAGACGTTCTCCAAGTTCCTTGCCTTATACCTTCACGGTGCTGTATAGACTCTCTGTACCATCCATGAGTCAATATTTCAGTGTCCACAAAGAAACAAGAAAATTGTCATGTCTCAAGACTCTCATACCATTAGGTAATCTGAAACACCGCTATGTGTGTATACCTTTCACATAAAAATAATAAAAACTGCCATTTGGTTGCTGAAGAGTTGACATTTCTTATACCCAGAACTTGCTTCTGCACCTGAGAATCGGACCACCAAGGTCCCCACTTTCAGCTGACACCCAGCTCCTCTGCACCTAACCTCCTCCCATTCCATGAATGGTGAGATCATGGGAACCCATGTTGTTCTTCGGGCTACACCCAGCCAAGCCACATGGGTGCAGGCACGTCCCACTCGCACTCGCCATCATGCCCCAACTTGGGGCCTGGTTCCTGCCAGACAAAAACTGCTTTTACTGATGTTTCATTCCGTTCCTCCATTTTATATACCGCTTATCCTCATTAGGGTTGCGGGGGTATTCTGCAGCCTATCCCAGCAGACTTCGGGCGAGAGTCAGGGTACTAGACTGGTCGCCAGGGTCCAATGGCAGACGCACATATACACAAACAACCACTCACATTCATACAATTTGGAGTCGCCAATTAACCGAGCATGCACGTTTTGGGAAGGTGCAGAACCCGGAGAAAACCCAAGCACGGGGTTTCACACAGAGATGCCCAAGAATCGAACCTCGGTCTTCCCGATATCCTGACTGTCTGGCCTTCATGCTAGCCACTCATTAGCATAATAAAAGGTATAGATCTAACAGCAGAGTGCCATTCATAAATAGATTTATGCATAATTTAACAGAGCATTATAACAATATTACTGTGTGATTTAACAAGTATTTCAACATAATTAGTATGTGATCTAATAGTGTTATATAATAGAGAAATCAATTGTTATAATAAGTAGGGGAAATCTCATTGTGGTAAACGATTCGTGCAACTACAATGACAACTACTATCAAATTTTATGTTTTACGGGATATCAATTTCGGAAATATAGGCCATTATTTAAAAAAAAATATAAAGTCAGCAAGCGTATTTTTGTATTACTATTTTTATTAGCTGTTAAACTCCCCCACAAAGGTTCAGCAAATACAAAATGTGAGCGAGTGAGACCTCTCACACTGACACAAACATGTAATGGTAATGGTTTATTTTTATTTGAACATGCATCAGGTTACAATTGAGTGCTTCACTTAATCAAATTCACAGTTCCTCATGTCCAAAAGGAGTAGGAAGAAGCAAAGCTTATTGTATCCTACACCTCCAACTGTTTCTTGTACAATCAGTAACTGTTATATTTGTTCACTTTCTGCCTTTCTGATATAATTTTAAAATGTTATTTATTTATTTTTATAGTATTTTTTATTTTATTTATTAATTTTTTACACATGCTGAATATGAGGTCATATGACCATGTAATGACATAATGGGTACCATAGTAACCGTCAATATAGTGATATACGTATAAAACACATCATGACTGGTTCAAGACTCTTCATCCTTGTATCAAGTCAGGTCACGTGCCTTAGAGATTTCAGCATTGTGCTTTGTCAGGTGGTCATTCATGTAGACATTTGTGCCTTTCAGCCTCTTTCCCTGTTTCAGTACAGCGGTCTTGGATTTCCTGTTAGTGAACTTGACGATGTGGGATGCAAGTGTCGATGGAATGAATGTCAACATCTATCTCTTTAGATGTTAGGAAATCCACTACTAGTTGCTCCGTAGAGACGACATCCATTTCGTCTGCTTCCTCCCTGTTCCTGACTAACCTGGGTTTGATCTTCAGCCCCATCACTATTATGTTCATCCTTGTGTTCTGATCCATGTTGTCGATTGTGTTTTTCAGCTCTTGAGTTATTTTAGCTTTCTCCTCATTATTTTTTTTGATGGTGGTATGACTCTCCTGTAATTCTTTATATTCCACTTTCAAATCTGTGATCTCCTGCAATAGTGTTTGAACGTGTAGATCCACCTTTTTGACTTCCTCCCCCGTTTTATCCAACTTCCAACTTGTCAACAGGAACCTCTCTGAAAAAACATGTTGGCTCTGTGTGTTAATTTAGTGCAGTGGTTCCTGCAAGTGGTGTATGCATACCCCCAGGGGTACGTCAATTGCAACGGGGGTAAGTGACTAAAAATCAAAAACAATTAGCGCCTAACACTCAAATTTACAAGTCCACCTGAACGCCTCACCATGCAAGGAGACCGCAGTAGGAAGGAGACAGCGGCATGTTGTTTCTTGCTCTGTGTGCATCATATCAACAAATAAGTTTGAATTATTACTTTGTGCATTGAGAGTGTTCAATCTTGAAGATTTCCTTTATAGTGGTGTTCCAATTACTCCCCGCACAGCGCAAAAGGTCACTTGTCACTGTGAGTGTATTCAACCTAAAATGAGGCTCAAAGAAGTGTGTGGTGGTTCTTTAACTCCTTGGACACAAGTTGCCGCTGCTTTTTGGGACACTTCTGTTTCCAGGTTCTGTGGGCTGACAGCGGCAGTTATTCCCTGGTGGTGGTGTCTTCACACCCCCCTTCGCTTTTTTATTTTGTGCGTGCATTTGTTGTGTCACCGGTGATTCATTTGAGGTCCTTCTTTCCCCTTATTGCTTTTTCTGCCGCTTTGTGTGTTTGGTGCAGCACCCTCCTCGCCAGCATGGAGGAGGATGTGCAGCAACTTCTGGAGCTTGTGTTGCAGCCGAAGGCAGGTAATGAGCGGCTTCGTCAGGAGCAAGCCGCTGCCTCCTCTTCCTCTGCTCCAGCTGGTCCTGCCCTGTCTGCAGGAGTTGCCACCGCTGTGGCAGAGCGGTTGGTTGTCGTACCAAGGGATCGTAAGTGCCCTTAATGGAAAGACTGGCATTGGGATCGCTGAGTGGGTGGAGGAAATTCGTGCGTGTGCGCCATCTTTCTGCTGCTGAACAAGCCCTTTACCCTTTTGACCATTTGCAGGGAGAAGCGAAGGAGCAGATCAAGTTTCGCTCTATTGCAGGATGTGGAGACCGGCCCGGGTTCTCGCCATTTTACAGGAGCTGTATGGTTGTGTTCAATCTTATGCCACTGTACATCAGGCATTGTTTTCTCAACACCAGCTTGAAGATGAGACACGACAGGGGTTTTCTTTAGCCCTTATGTCTTTAATGGCAGAGGTAGAGCAGTGCGCACCTGATGGGATGCCCAATGCTGATGTTCTCCTCAGAGACCAGTTTGTCGAGCATGTGCTGGATAGTTCACTTTGGAGGGAGCTCAAGCAGTTTGTTTGCCGTCAGCCAGCTGCCACTCTGTTGGAGTGAGGCGTGGGAGAGAGAGGGTCTTCCAGAGTGTGCTCTTTGCCATCTGCTTACAGCTTTCAGTATGGGGTACAGGGTCATGTCCAGCCAACCCCTAATGTGGCTTCACAGGAGCCAGGGTTCAGCGAGCTGATGGAACTCATGTCACACCAGCAGGAGCAACTCAACCAGCTGACTCAGACTGTGTCCTCCTTACAGGCCACCCGTTACCAAGGACGGGGTCCTCACAGTAGCCTGGTGATTTGCAGAAGGTGGTTTCTTCCCGCCCCCGTGCTAATTCTGTCACATTCTGTGAATTCTAACATTGTTGAACTTCCTTTTCCCCAACAGCCTTGTTGAGCCACATCTCAGTTGGGGAGTCTTTAGGCTCACAGGAAGGTGCGGCAGCTGAATTAGTTGCTCCTTGTCCAAACCTTGAAGTCTCCATTTGGGGAGTTGCGGTTTCATGCTTAGTGGACACCATCGTCACAGAGAGCTTCTTTCTGGCACAATTTGTGCCTTGGGGCCATGATCGCCTTCGCTTCGCAATTCCATATATCAGCTACTTGGAGCTCGATGTGGAACTTTGTGGAAAGGTGCTACCCCGCTGTGGGATACTTGTAGTTAAAGACCCCCCCGCCCTCGGTGCCATGTTTCCTGTCCCTGGGATCCTGGGGATGAATGTGATTCGCAGATGCTATAGGGTTGCTAGCTTCTCCTTGCCTTTTACGTGCTGTTCAGGGTACAGTGCATGTCCCTGTGGTTAATGTCGGAGCTACTGAGGCTCTACTCTACCCAAGAACCGGTCTTGGCTCCCTTGGGTTGGGTCAAATTGTCAGTCTGCCTGCCGGTGTGACTGAGGAGCCTATGTTGGCTACCATTTCTTCCCAAACAGCTGCCCCTTCTGTGCCAGCTAGGATAGTCACTGGATCTGTCTGTACTGAGTGAGCAGACGGGTGTAAAGTCATTGCTGTGCAAGTACCAGTCTGTCTTTTCCACCCATGACAGTGGTTTGGGCTACACAGGTGCATTCTGCCATCAGAATATGAGGTGGTGAAGACCCATATTCATCAGCTTTTGAAGCCAGCGGTCATTAGGGAGAGCAGCAGTCCCTACGCTTACCCCATTGTGCTGGTTTGGAAGAAGGATGGGAGTTTGCGTTTGTGTGTAGACTACTGCCTCTTAAACAGCAAGACCAGGAAGAGAGTTTATTGAGAGAGTTTGGATGCACTTTTGGGAGCCCGTTGGTTCACCATGCTTGACCTGGCCAGTGGTTATAACCAGGTTACAGTATCAGAGCAGGACCGGCCCAAAATGGCCTTCAATACATGTTAGAATAAAATGTAAATTCAATTATTATAGTGTTAATTTATCACCCTTATATTCGTTTGCTTAGACAATAGTCTTGAGTGTTTCAAAGGCAGGAACATTCCGTGACCCTGACCAGCAACTCCCAACACCACTAATCTTGCAGGTGCCAGGGAATGCCAGCAGCAACCTTGAAGAAGTTTCATCATGCAATATGTGCCAAGATAAGAACACATGCACAAAAAGTAATTATTCTCACATACACACACACACATAGACAACAAGTACAGCTCGTGCAACTGCTTGCTTGAGAGGGGAGAGAGGAGCATGAATGGCATACTCAGAGTGGAGTGGCATGTCACTGGGTATGTGGTTTCACTCTCCTCGCTGCGAGAAACTTTGAATTTCGTTGTCTGTCTCTTCTGTAATTAAGTGTTTTTACAAGTGTTACAGGAGTTTGAACCTGACAATACAGCCTTTGGCCTTTTTGAATTCAGTCGGATTGTTACGGTTTCCCGGAGGTGGACCACTGAATGCAGATGCAGGAAGTGGAAATAAAAAGTTTTTTAATGACTCAGGGGGCACAGAAAGACAACTAAGGGCGCTGGTGGCAGCACCAGGAAATAACGAATGGGAAAGAAAGTGTCACGCTGCGCAGTGACATGTGTTGTTACCTTGTGTGTCGGTTTGGGGGTACGCCCGGTTCATGTTGTTATTTGGACTCTTACTGCTCTCTGTGTGCATCTGCAGATGTGGACCTCCTTTGAGTTGGGCGGAGCTACCTGATGGGCGCAGCTGCTGCCAATCAAACTCATTTCCGGTTCCCTTCTTAAGGCACTGAGCTGCGGCAGGAGGGTGCTGGATTATTCCTTTGTGGACGTGACAGACTAGCTCCTAGCTGCGGCCCTGCTCCTGTGCCCCTCCTGCGTTACTCACGCCTCGGCCACGCATCCTCCTACCCGTCCGGTAGCCCGATGGCCTCTAAGACTGCTCTCTGTTCTTCCTTGTATTTTGTGTTGTGCCTGTGTGCACCCTTCCACGGAGCCCCCTCTTTTGTGCTTCGTCGCCTTTCGTTCATTGCTTCTCGCTCACCTGAACAATTAAAGCAGCTTAACCTTACCTGAGCTTGCTGTGTCCTGCATCTTGGGATCCACCCTCTCCGCCACACGGTCAGATCGTGATAGAATAATCCAGCCAATGCCATGGATCCCGCGGAACATCAGCAACTCGAGTTTGCCCTCAAGGCCCAAGGGCAGATGATCAGCAACCACGAGCGGACATTACAGGACCTATCCACTTTGGTCCGCGACATGCACTCCCGCTTGACTGGCACGTCTGTGGTCGCCCCCTCGGACGCCGTTCCACCACCGGCCACAACATCGTCGGCGCTCCAACTAGTCCCACGGGAGCCCAATATCCCTCACCCTTCCAGGTATGAGGGTAATTTTGGCGAGTGCAGACTATTCGTCCACCAGTGCTGCCTCGTGTTTCGTCAGCAAGCGCAAACCTACGCCACCGACTCTGCCAAGGTGGCGTATATAATTGGTCTATTGACTGGACGCGCCGCCAAATGGGCCATGGTGGTGAGCGAAAACAAGCCGGAACTCCTCTCCAGCTTACCCCTGTTCGTTGAAGAGCTCAAGAACGTGTTCGACCACCCGGTCAGAGAACGAGAGGCTGGACTGCGCCTCCTGGCCCTGCGCCAAGGCACGAACTTGGTGGCGGATCACTCAATCTCCTTCCGCATTCTCGCAGTGGAGAGCAGCTGGGATGAAAAAGCCCTATGGTGCGTCTTCCTGGCCAGCCTTAGTCCCCGTCTGCTGGACGAATTGGCAGCCCGGGACGAGACCCGTTCCTTCGAAGAGCTCATCTCCCTCGCCATCAGAATGGACAACCGTCTGCGGGAGCGCAGCCGTCAGCGTGGTGGGGAACGCCCCCAGCTACTCTCTCACCCCCACGAAACTCTTGCGCTTCCGCCTCCACCGTCGATGGTTTCACCCACCGAGAGCATCGAGGAGGCGGTTCCTATGCAGCTGGGAGCCAACCGGATATCCGCCGCGGAAAGACTTCGCCGTCTGCGTCTTCGTCTCTGCCTCTACTGCGGCGCTGCGGACCATCCAGTCTCCCGCTGCTCCAGCCGGCCAGCTGCTCGACGTTCGTCCCCCTCCAAGAGCTCATCGGTGGACGGACGATCCCCCCCTCCCTCCTCCACTGCTTCCGTGGGCCGTCTGCAAGTGGAAGGTACGTTGTCTTGGGGAGGGGAGGGGCACCTCGCTATTTCTGTCCTTGTTGACTCGGGCGCTGACGAGAACTTTATAGACAGTGGCTTGGTAAAGGAACTTAATATCCCCACGGTGCGTGTGGAGAGATGCAAAAATGTGCGTTCTTTGGATGGATGCCACTTAGCTAGCATCACGCATCAGACACGCCAGGTCTCACTCCTGCTGTCTGGCAACCACCGGGAATCCATTTGTTTTTTGTTATCCCCTCACGCTACGCTCCTGTAGTTCTGGGTCTCCCTTGGTTGCACCGTCACAGTCCTTATATTGATTGGTCCACTTTTATAATAGTCAACTGGAGTTCATTCTGCCATGCTAACTGTCTCCGCTCCGCCTCTCCTCCGGTCTGTCCTTCAAACCCTTCTCCTGTCTCACCTGACCTATCTCTGGTTCCGGAGGAATATCACACCTTTAGGGAAGTCTTTTGTGAAGATCATGCTATGTCTCTTCCCCCTCACCGCCCCTACGATTGTGCCATAGACTTATTGCCGGGGGCGCCGCTTCCTTCCTCCCGACTATACAATATTTCCAAACCTGAACAGAAGGCTCTCAAGGAGTACATCTCCACTTCCCTCGCTGCAGGGCATATCCGGCCATCCTCCTCCCCCTTGGCAGCAGTGTTCTTTTTTGTCCAAAAGAAGGACGGTTCCTTGCGCCCATGTATCGACTTTAGGGCACTCAATGCCATCACGGTAAAAAATAAATACCCTCTTCCTCTCCTTGATTCCGCCTTCACTCCACTTCACACTGCCACCATCTTCATTAAGTTGGACCTACGTAGTGCCTACCACCTCATCCGTATTCGGAAAGGGGATGAGTGGAAGACAGCCTTTAACACGCCATTATGGCATTTTGAATACTGCGTCATGCCTTTTGGTCTTACTAACGCCCCTGCAGTTTTCCAATGCCTCATTAACGATGTCTTACGCAACATGATTGGCCGCTTTGTTTTTGTGTATCTGGACGACATTCTTATTTACTCCTCTTCCACCAAACAACACCTGCAGCACGTTCACCTTTTCCTCCAGAGGCTCTTGGAGAACCGTCTGTTCGTCAAGCCTCAAAAGTGCACTTTTCATTCACCGTCGGTTCCTTTTCTGGGGTTTATTGTGGAGAAGGGGCAACTGAAACCGGACTGGCCCACTCCTACATCTAGGAAGCTGTTACAGAGGTTTCTGGGTTTCGCCAACTTCTACCGGTGCTTTATTCGCGACTTTAGTAAAGTCGGCGACCCTCTGAACACGCTGACATCTACCAAGGTTCCGTTTTCCTGGTCACCGGGGGCCAATTCAGCCTTTCGGCGCCTCAAGTCCTTCTTCACTTCTGCACCTGTTCTGATTCACCCTAACCCTAATCTCCCGTTTTTCGTTGAGGTGGATGCGTACCGATACTGGCGATACTGGCGTGCTCTCCCAGCGCTCCAGCTCTGACCAGAGGCTGCACCCCTGCGCCTTTTTCTCCAGGCGCCTATCGCCTGCTGAACGCAACTATGATGTTGGCAATCGGGAGCTGTTGGCGGTGGTCCTCGCCCTGCAGGAATGGAGGCACTGGTTGGAGGGCTCTGCACACCCATTTGTCATCTACACGGATCACAGAAACCTTTCATACATCCGCTCTGCCCAGCGCCTCAACCCCCGCCAGGCCCGGTGGGCTCTCTTCCTCACCCGCTTCGACTTCACTCTGACTTATCGCCCAGGTTCTCTAAACGGCAAAACAGACGCACTCTCCCGAATGTATGCACCACAAGCTGAGGACCAAACACCTGACTCCATCCTTCCCCTGTCCTGCACCGTGGGCGGACTCCAGTGGGAGATCGAGAAGAGGGTGGCTGAAGCCAGCGGAGACACCCCTCCCCCAGCGGGCTGCCATCCAGACCGACTGTTCGTCCCACGGTCCCTGCGGTCGGAGGTCCTGACCTGGGGCCACTGTTCTAAGATCGCCTGTCACCCCGGAGCCAGACGTACAGCCTTCCTCCTGTCCCAGCGCTTCTGGTGGCCCTCCCTCCACGCCGACACAAAGAGCTTCATTGCTGCCTGCTCAGTCTGTGCCAGAAACAAGTCATCCAACCAACCACCGGCTGGCCTGCTTCACCCGCTCCCCATCCCCTCTCGCCCTTGGTCGCACATTGCCTTGGACTTTGTGACGGGTCTGCCCGCTTCAAGGGGTTTCACGGCTGTTCTTACCATTGTAGATAGGTTCTCGAAGTCTGCTCACTTTGTTCCCCTCCGCAGAATCACCTCCGCCCTGGAGACGGCCAAGCTCCTGGTACGACATGTGGTCCGCCCCCATGGCATTCCTGTCGATGTGGTGTCCGACAGGGGGCCCCAGTTCGCCTCAGCAGTCTGGAGGGCCTTTTGCAAGTCTTTGGGAGCCTCGGTAAGCCTCTCCTCTGGATATCACCCCCAGTCCAACGGGCAGACGGAACGGGTAAACCAGGACCTGGAGTCAGCCTTGAGGTGTGTGTGCCACCAACATCCCACGTCCTGGTCTCGGGATCTCCTGTGGGTGGAATACGCCCACAACATCATGGTGTGCTCCTCCACTGGCCTCTCTCCTTTTCATGTTGTCCACGGCTTCCAGCCTCCACTGTTCCCCCCTCAGGAGTCCGGATCATCGGTTACCTCGGTGGCCTCGTTGCTCCGCCGGGTCCATCGGGTGTGGCGGGATACATGGGCGGCGCTATCCTGGACCGCCAAATGCAATCAAAGACTGGCGGATCGCCATCGGAGGCCTGCACCCAACTACCAGCCAGGGCAGAGTGTCTGGCTGTCTTTTCGGGACCTGCCCCTGGCCGTGGAGTCAAAGAAGTTGGCCCCCAGGTTCGTGGGACCATACAAGGTGGTTCGTATGGTCAACCCTGCTTCCGCCAGACTCAAGCTCCCCCCTTCTCTCAGGACCTACCCGGTGTTTCACGTGTCCCGCCCGAAGCCGGTTACAATAAGCGAGCTTAACCCACCGCCAGTGCCTCCTCCCCCTCCTCGCCTGGTGGACGGACACCCAGCCTTTACAGCCAGGTCTATCTTGGATGCCAGGAGATGGGGCAGGGGTGTGCAGTACCTCGTGGACTGGGAGGGTTACGGTCCCGAGGATCGCTCATGGGTCTCTCGGTCAGTTATCCTCGACCCTACCCTCTTATCCGATTTTTACCGCAAGTTCCCAGACAAGCCAGGTTGTCCGCCTAGGACCACCCGTTGAATTGGGAGGGGGGATACTGTCACGCTGC
Organism: Doryrhamphus excisus; assembly: GCF_030265055.1. NCBI lineage: Eukaryota > Metazoa > Chordata > Actinopteri > Syngnathiformes > Syngnathidae > Doryrhamphus > Doryrhamphus excisus. Next base: position 9,516,608 of record NC_080480.1, read on the forward strand.
GCAGTGACATGTGCTGTTACCTTGTGTGTCGGTTTGGGGGTACGCCCGGTTCATGTTATTTGGACTCTTACTGCTCTCTGTGTGCATCTGCAAATGTGGACCTCCTTTGAGTTGGGCGGAGCTACCTGATGGGCGCAGCTGCTGCCAATCAAACTCATTTCTGGTTCCCTTCTTAAGGTACTGAGCTGCGGCAGGAGGGTGCCGGATTATTCCTTTGTGGACGTGACAGACTAGCTCCTAGCTGCGGCCCTGCTCCTGTGCCCCTCCTGCGTTACTCACGCCTCGGCCACGCATCCTCCTACCCGTCCGGTAGCCCGATGGCCTCTAAGACTGCTCTCTGTTCTTCCTTGTATTTTGTGTTGTGCCTGCATGCACCCTTCCACGGAGCCCCCTCTTTTGTGCTTCGTCGCCTTTCGTTCATTGTTTCTCGCTCACCTGAACAATTAAAGCAGCTTAACCTTACCTGAGCTTGCTGTGTCCTGCATCTTGGGATCCACCCTCTCCGCCACACGGTCAGATCGTGATAGAAAGCACACTAAACTGAAAGCGCTGGTGAAGTGGTACACCAGGGTACAAAGCTTAAGAAGAGCCCTCTGGCTAGGGAGACAGGGACAGCTGGGCGACAGGGGAATGCTGGCAGCGAGGCTGTGGCATGCGGAGACATCAGGTAGCGAGTGCAAAGATCCAGCGACTCTCAGCTGCCTCCACTCAGCTTAAGTAGTGGTGAGGTCTAATGAGGAACAGGTGCGTCCAGCTCTCCCAGCTCAAGGAGGGCAATACACTGTGGAGAGAGAGTGAGAGAGAGGGCGAGCACCACAAAACAGGTGATCGTCACACAGATGCCTTTTGGCTTGTGTAAGGTTGTGCTTCCATTTTGGCGACGGAAAGCTCCACCTACCAACCCAATACTATCCTGGCCATTGACTTTACGTTGTTGGAACTGTCGAGAATGTGTTGGTCATGACCGACGTTTTTAGTAAATTCACTGTAGCAGTCCCTACAGGAGCAACAGGCCTCTGCTGTGGCTCAGGTCTTCTTTTTTAGTAAAAAGGGCTGCACGGCGGACGAGTGGTTAGCGAGCAGGCCTCACAGCTAGGAGACCCTAATTCAATTCCACCCGTGGCCATCTCTGTGAGGAGTTTGCATGTTCTCCCCATGCATGCGTCGGTTTTCTCCCACATTCCAAAAACATGCTAGGTTAATTGGCGACTCCAAATTGTCCATAGGTATGAATGTGAGTGTGAATGGTTGTTTGTCTATATGTGCCCTGTGATTGGCTGGCGACCGGTCCAGGGTATACCCCGCCTCTCGCCCGAAAACAGCTGGCAGAGGGTACAACAGAGATGGTCGAGGGTAGGCAATTTTAAATTGACACAACCTTTTTAAATATATCTAAAAGGTTTAACATTTTCCAAATATTATCTCATGACATATCATTTTGTAAAATATGTAAATCAACAATCCATTTATCAACACACATATAATTTGCTTTCCTAGTATGATGTTCAGTTATCATTTCATAAAATCTTATAACTGCACTTTTATTAATTATATCTTGTGTGCATCCTCCAGATCGTGTTTGTGGCAAGTCATACTTTCAAGAGATGTACATCTTTTAATTGTACGTTTTAGAGAAATACAATTTAAAAATTGACTTCTGGGTATACTATATTGATCAGATAATACACTTAATGATTTAGAAGAATTTTCATAAATAATGTCATAGTCTATTAATACCTTTATCTTTCCATATATTCCATTTCAGTACCTTTTTATTAATTAAAATATTCAGGTTATGCCAAAGAGGTTGATTCATAGATGTAGTTGGATTTATTCCAAGTATATTATGACATAATTTAAAAATATTAAAAGTTGCTTCAATTGGGCTCTGTTTCAATGTGGAAGGTAAGATTTTCATATAATATGAATATTAATGCCTCTCCGTGAATCACCACCTTATCGTGGTGGAGGGGTTTGAGTGCCCGAGTGATCCGAGGAGCTATGTTGTCTGGGGCTAAATGCCCCTGGTAGGGTCTCCCAAGGCAAACAGGTCCGAGGTGAAGGGACAGACCAAGAGTGATTCAGAAGACCCATATGAGCAAGAACAAGAGGAGAAAACGTACCTCGCCCGGATGTGGGATACCTCACCCTGGAGCCAGGCCCGGGGGAGGGGCTCGCAGGCGAGCGCTTGGTGGTCGGGCCTTCACCCGTGGAGCCCGGCCGGGCCCAGCCCGAAGAAGCCACAGGGGATCTCCCCCTCGTAGACCCACCACCTATGGGGGCATGCATAAGGGTCCGGTGCAATGTGCTCTCAATTTACCGGTCAATCTATGTTCCCACCCTCACCTATAACCGAAAGAATGAAATCGCGGATACAGGCGGCTGAAATGAGTTTCTTCCGTAGGGTAGCTGGACTCACCCTAAGAGATAGGGTGAGGAGCTCAGCCATCCTGGAGGGGCTCAGAGTAGAGCCGCTTCTCCTTCACATCGAGAGGAGTCAGTTGAGGTGGCTCGGGCATCTAGTCCGGATGCCTCCCGGACGCCTCCCTGGTGAGGTGTTCCGGGCATGCCCAGCCGGGAAAAGGCCCCGGGGCAGACCTAGGACACGCTGGAGGGACTATGTCTCACAGCTGGCCTGGGAACGCCTTGGTGTTCTCCCGGTGGAGCTGGAGGAGGTGGCCGGGGACCGGGAAGTCTGGGCTTCCCTACTAAGACTGCTGCCCCCGCGACCCGGACCCGGATAAGTGGAGGAAAATGGATGGATGGATGGATGAATATTAATGTATATTGTCTAAATTCATTAATAATTCCCTTTGTATATCAACCCAGTCTTTATCTAAAGTGGGGTGGAATAGTTGTCTTGCCAAAGGATATAATAATGTAGAAAATAGTTGTAACCCTCCTTTGGCTTGTGAACTAGACAGTCTTAAGAACATCTTGTCAGGATTCACTCTGCTTGGTCCGCTGCCCTCTGCTGTCTGCTGCCCTGCTGAGGCTTCCACCCCCGGCTCATCTGGCCAGCACACCTGGAGCCCATCTTCAATTAGGCCTTCTTATGTTATGCGGCCAAGCAAGCCCCTGTCAGATTGTCCTACTTCATTCCCTGCATAGTTCATGCTTCACGACTCCTGACACCTTTGCCTAACCTTCTTAGTACTATTAGTTCCTGCTGCATACTCTTCTCCTGTGTTTTTCCCCAAGCTCCCTAGTTTTTCCTTGTTTGCATTTTTAATATATAATTCACAGCTGGAAGTACATTCATTTTAATGATATTTACCTGACCCGAAAGAGATATTTGGAGACATGACCAACGTTCCAGTTTTGGTTCTATTCTCTTCTTTAAATCTTTAAGATTTATGTGTAGAGTGTTTATGTAGAGTAGTGGTGTAGATTTGGTGTAATATATATTCCTAGATATCTTATTTGAAGATATCTCTCCATGGCATTTAAAAATTCAGAACTCATAATTTATTACAATACTTATTTAATGGTTCACAAGAGAGTTCACAAGAGAGTAAGAGTTCACATTTTCCCCAATTAACCTTATACCCAGACAAACATCCATATTCAGTGATGACCTTATTGACACAGTGAAGAGAGGAGTTCACCATAAATATAAATATATATATATAAATAAATGAATATATAAATATATAAATATAAAAATATACTGTTTTGTTCCTCTCCTTAAAATAAATGGTTTTGAAAACAGATTTTTAGTTTTAACTGATGCTGCGTGGTTTGTATAGAGCATCCTAATCCATTTGATAAAATTAGCTCCAAATCCAAATTTGTGTAATGCACGGAACATAAAAGACTAACTTATGCGATCAAAAGCCTTCTCTGAAGCAATAGTTCAAACTGCTGAAATATGAGGAAGGTCCTTAGCATAATGTATAATATTAAATAATTTCCCTGTATTATCGGATGAATGTCGGCCTTGCATAAAGCAAGTTTGATCGGTATGAATCAATTTCCTGTAATATTTGACAAACGCATAGCTAAAAGTTTTGCTAAGATTTTATTGTCCATATTTGCTAGAGATATATAGGACGATAATTGCTACAAAGCAACAGGCCTTTATCTTTTTTATGTATCAATGTGATATGAGAAAAATTTTAAGTTGAAGAAAAAGATTGCTTATCAAATGATGATTGGTACATTTGTAATAACAGAGGAGACAAATCCTCACAAAATATTTGATTGAATATTTGATCATTACCATCTGAAAGGTTAATATTAGATATCAAGTTCCTAGTCATCAGTTTATTTAACCTTAAAGTAAGAAGCTTTCCAGTTTGCTCAGCATGTTCAAAACATTTTAACTTTGCTCTATTCATTTTATGGTCAGGTTTATATTTTATTATTTAATCATATTCAATTTCTTGCATTTTGTACGATTGTCTTCAGGACAAGAAACATATAAATTCTAGAAAAGGACTGTTAGAATAGAAAGTAAAATCCCTCTCGTCTGAATTTAATGTCCTCCCAATATCTACCAAGTTTAAAATTTGAATCACAATGAGCATACAAAAAACAGACTTACAAAGAAAAAAAGAAAGAGAGAAAAAGAAAAATAATAAGATCAAATATAATAAGCTGGAAAGAACAAATAATGAATAGATTTAAAAATGAAAAAATCACTACTGAAATATCAGAGATAAATAAAAAATCGTGGCCAGCACATCCCAAAACACTTATTTAACTAAGAAAAATCGGGAAAAAAACACGTATTCACATTGTACTAGACTTCAATATATCAATATCTATGAAATCCTTATAGAAAAGTTTCTGATGTTATGGACGCATACATGATGTCATTACCTTGCGCCATTGTTTTGATGCAGCTCTGTGGCAACGGACTGGTCAGGGCGGCAATTCCCAGCAAAACTGGCCTTTGGATGCACGGCGCACAAAGTGCAAGGCTGTCTGTCTTCTGCGGTCGTATCTCTGAAGCGTGTGTTTGAACTCGGAATGGCCTACGTACCTCTAAGCCGCAGAACCTCACTCCATCGACTTTGATGAAAACAAAATATATGCTGATGCATTGCATTGGCAATGGACAGTCGCAGGCTTCTTTCTTTACCGTCAGACCACTGTTGCACTTTGCACACACAGCTCCTCCGACTTTGAAGATTGTCCACCATAACACAGACATAACGCATCAAACATGAGGACATCAAACAGGCCAGACATGGCTGCAAAAGAGGGAGGAACAGTTACAGCCTACTAGCAGACAGAACTTCAAGACCAGCCCCTTCGGTTTGTTCAGAATGTGCCAGACCTTGAATTATAAGTTCTCAAAGTCATGGTGCCAGTCACGGCTCACAGCTACGGTTGATCAGCCACCGAACTTGATTGGATACTGCAATAACAGGTGTTGGAGCTGTCACATCTATTAGTTGTGGAGTTGTTGCAGTCGTAACTATATCATGTAGGATTGGCTGAGGCTGTTGAGTGGCCTTAGTGACAGTAACTTGCAAAGTTACGCCGACTGAAGTGGTCCTAAGTTTCCGTATTATCGGCCTTATAGGCAATTGCACAGCTTTACCTACTGGCAGTTCTGTATAATACATGTTTAGGGTGTATGTCTGTTTATCAGGCCGTGCTCCCCCTTTTGACTTATGTATCTACGATTATAGAAAAAGTATTTTGTGGGTCTCTCCATTGTGGCTGTAGCCTAACCCCCACTTCCCACAACTCTGTTTTTTGTAGTACTATTACAGTGCATTGGTCTGATCCCCATTCTGGAGGCTCATCTTCTATTTTAAAGTCTACACCACATATTCCCCGACCAAATATTGACACTGTAAGTGACCTAACAGACTCCACTCTCCCTAGTTTACTAACCTTAATTTTAGCAGTCCATAATTCTGCAAACTCTATGTCCTCCCTAGCCAGTAGTACTGGTACTGGTACTGGTATTGCAATTGAGTGATGTGTAGTTGCATCGTACTCGTCTGGTTCATGTCTTAGGGCTTCCTTGGAAGCCGGCTTTCCTTTCCCTTAGAGTGAGACACTGGTATTTGGGTTGTCAGTGCCCACAGCACACAGCACACCATCGCCAGCAGGTGAATCTTTGACGTTCGGCTTTCCATTTGTGCTTCCTTTGTTGCTCAGCTCCTCCTTTTGCTTGGATTTGGTTGGACGCACCCTGGTGCAGTGGTTTAAATGATACCACGTTGTGCTCCCTTCCACCTGGACAGCCATGGGTGTTGCTCGAACCACCTTATAGGGTCCCTCTCGTTTTGGCTCGTGTCACTTTCGCCTGTACACTTTGATGTACACCTGGCCACCTGGCACCACCTAGCCGCCTGTCACCTCTGTCGACTCAGGAACCCTGTTTTTCTCTTGCACATAGATAGCTCTATGTATGGCAGTTAACTGTTTTATATAGTCTTTCATTTTGCAACTGCTCAAATGGGGGCTCTTTATAAGGCCCTCTCAAATGCAGTGCTGGCATGGGTCGACCCGTATCATCAAAATAAGCATCTCATGCGGTGTTAGATGTGTAATTTTGTTAGTTTGCATGCGATAGCTCATTAATGCAAGTGGTAGTGCATCCACCCAATTTAACTTTGTGACAGGTTTGTTACAGATTTTATTGAGCTTGGCTTTGAGTGTCCCATTTACTCTTTCTACCATCCCCTGGGACTGGGAATGATAGACACACCCTAACCTTTGTTTTATTCGCAGTTGTTGTAGGATTCCTTTGGCTACTTTTTGCACGAACGCCGGACCATTGTCTGAACTTATTTCTGATGGTATTCCAAACCGCGGAATTACTTCTCTTAACAAGAATTTAACAACAGTTTCCGAACTTTGATGTCATCTGCCCCAAACAAATGACATACGTACACCATGTGCATATGCAGAATCCGTATATACATTTGCTATCTTTCCTTTGGCCATTGTACATGCTTCAGTTAACGCCTTCAACTCGGCTAATTGCGCAGAGCACGGTTGTACACAACTCTCAGCCTTGACTGTCAGAAAATCACTTCCTTCCTGTTTGATGACGCCAATTTTGCTGCTTCATCTGCTGCGTTGTTCCCAAGCACAACATCTTCATTACCCTTCCTGTGTGCTTGACACTTGATAATGGCCATCCTTGTCGGTTGCATCATTGCGGAAATAAGATCAACTATCTGCTTTTGGTGGTGTATTGGTGACCCATCACTTTTTCTATAACCACGTTGCCTCCACACCGCCCCAAACAAATGACATACACCATGTGCATATTCCGAATCCATATATACATTTGCTATCTTTCCTTCGGCCATTCTACATGCTTCAGTTAACGCCTTCAACTCGGCTAATTGCGCAGAGCACGGTTGTACACAACTCTCAGCCTTGACTGTCAGAAAATCACTTCCTTCCTGTTTAATGACTGCAAACCCTGCATGGCTACCAAGATGATCTCTATAACACGATCCATCCACAAAGTACGTCACTTCTGCATTTACCAAAGGAGTAGATTCCAAATCTGGCCTCAACTTTGTGTACTTAATACAAACTTATTTTGGTGGATCAGCTCAGAAATTTTATGATGAGTATATACGTATATTGTCACTGGATGTCCCATTGTGATTGTAGATGCCTTGTCAAAAGCATAATGTACAGCAGCCAACCCTTGATAACATGGTGGGCAGCTCTGGACCACATTGTCCAGCTTCGTGCTATAGTACACAACGGCTTGTTTCCTCCGACCACTACAAGTTTCCTGCATCAACACTGCAGATGCATATTTGGCGAGCTAATGGAGAGGTACAAAGAGGAAGTTGTCCGACAATGCCACCTGGGGAATTACACCCCAAGAAATATAGTACACTAAAGGTCACACAAGTTCATCACACCAATATACAGAGGATGATAGACAGACTTCCAGTATTAATACATTTATTGGTTTAAAATTACTAAGTTAAAAATATACACAAAGAGTGCCAAATGGGCCACAAAATTGATGCGGTGGACTACTCCAAAACAAATTTAAAAACAGGTAGGAACAAGGATGCTGAGCGCAGCGACCAAACTAAACAAAACAGGAGTAATTTGAACTAAATGTAACTCAGTGGAAAATAAATGGTCTTTGGTGCAGTTCCACGTGATAGCGCTAGGGGTCAGTGTGCTGTTTGTGAGGGGTTGTTGGGCGGTTAGATGAACGGGAAGTGAGGGTTGGACGAGAGCCAAGTAGAAGCTGCGTGTGTGTGGGTGCATGAGTCAACTCTGAGGTAAATATTCTAAATATTATGCATTCTTCAACATAATAGTTTGTAGTGGAATAGTAATAGTCTGTCCTTACAGTGTGTGGGTCTTTTTATGTTTAGGTGATCTTTTGGGTACTGATAGTGTTGTGGAAAAAATTTCTATCATCCTAAGTAGAATAGAGAATGCCTGAAATAAATACATAGCTCTGGCAGTTTTTATTACCTTTGCAAAACAAAGGGGTCAGACAACACACAGTATGCATGGCGGTCTGTAGGTGTCTGGCCAAGAGTGGTCTCTTGTCGGGAACTTTTATACTCCATAGCATGCAAATGAATTACATTACAAGAGAAAAGAGACATTCATGTCACTCCCCCGATGCCACCCTCATGTATGGGGGTTAGTCTACACACCCAACCTTCTGGCAAGGTTTGTCACACCCATGCGAGACAACCTCCTAGGGTCAGCCATTTGGTGGGACATCCTGATGTCCCCTTATCCCATGAAGGTAAAGCTTTGATCAAAGAATGACCTCCTCCGACACTGCCCCTAACCCCAGGTTACAGATAGCCTCCTGCTGTGCCACCATCTTTGAAGGAACAGCAGGATGTGCTCGGATGCAAATGTTGAAGCGCCACAAAAGGCCGTAAAGTAATTCAAACAATGTGTAACCTATGTTATACCTGTGAAATATAAATTTTCCCATCACAATAGCAAAACAGCAAACTGATGAAATGGTGGTTGACTGTAGTCAGACAGTAAACTACTTTCGAGTACAAAATAAAATAACTGCAGTGGTGAACAGTTTCGACGCCGGTGCTGGTTGGAGATACATCTTGGTGAGACTTTCTGACGGAGATGCTGGGATGCCACCATCACCACTCACTGGCTATAGTCATCAGAAAGGAGCAGGCCAGAGACGCTTGAGGACAACGCACCAAAGCTATAGACGCCAGAGCAAACCTTGTGACCTCATGGCATGTCAGAGAGAGACAACGACTATGGTCAGTGTTGGGGAGAGGGGGATGAAGTGGACCCTATTACTGAACTTCAGGCTAAACTGTCGGAGCTGAGTTGCAAACACAATGAGGCCATGGCCCAAATAACTGCTCTGTCTAGTGCTGCCAACCGGTCTTATGTGTACTTACCTAGAGAACGACCTATACAACCGTTTTGCGGAGATCCGACTGTTGATGGTCGCTCTGTTGATGAATTTTTAGATGAAGTAGACAGAACGATGCGTTCAAGGGGCCTCGGTGGGGAAGAACAGGTTGATTTTATTTTCTCACTTCTCAGGGGGTCGGTGCTAGAGGAAGTCAAATTATGTACTGATGGTGAGAGAAACGAAGTGGGACAGATTTAGAGGCTTACCGAGAAAAGCGCAGTGTGGCCCAACTTTTACAAACTTTTTACAGCCGTCATCAGTTGGAAGATGAAGGTTTTTTTGAGTATTCTTACACGCTTTCTCAGATTCTTTGTTCTGCTCTGAAACAAAAGCCAAATGCTGTGTCTGACGCAAAAATGGCAGTGAGAGATCAATTTGTGGAAGGGGTTCGAGACTCTTGTCTCAGAAGAGAACTCCGCAAGAAGGTTGAGAGAGGCCAGACTGTATAGTACACGCTTTGATGTACGTCAAGAAGCTTTTGACTGGTCTGAAGGGGACAGACCAAATAGTTCCAAGTGGCTAAAAGTCGGAAAATAGTGTGTGAACGAGAAGGCCGAATGAGTTGAGCACTGGGAACGTGTCCAATAGTCGAGGTGGAAATAGCTGGAGTTACGGCAAAAACACTGTTAGATACTGGGAGTCAGGTTAGCACCATCTCTGTGTCCTTCTTCCGTGATCACATATTAGGACAGAATGAAGACATTACTCAGACAGCCAAATGGCTGAAGCTCACAGCAGCGAATTCTTTACCAATCCCTTACATAGGCTACCTGGAGCTTCATGTACAGGTTATGGGACTGACAATACCAGAGTGTGGGTTATTGGTTGTCAAGAGTCCTGTTCACGAGGCCCCTGTGTCAGGTGTACATGAACTAGCTTTGGGCTGCCCAACTGTAGAAAAAATCCAAGAAAGAGGTGAGCGAGAGGGACCAGAGTCACCCCCAGTCCTCATTGGCACGAACATCATAAAAAGATGCAAGGAGTTGGCTATTGCCAGTTTGGACACCACTTTGGAAGGTCAACTGAATTCAGCATGGAGAGAGGCTTTTCAGAAAGTTCATGTGTGTGAAGTGGCAGAACCATTATCCACTGTTCAGGTGATAAATTTTTCACCCAAAGATGTGTGGTTAAAACCCAAAACCAGAATTGGTCTTCTAAGTCCAGTGGATTGTACTGAAGAGGACACTAAAGTACTTTTTAGTCGTATTTCTGCTGACCAGGAAGAGGTGTCCATTGAGAGAAGGGAAGAGTGTCCACCAGCCTGTGAACTGCAGTCCCATCTGGAGCGATTGAACATTGGCGGTTCACCAGATGAGCGTTCTAAACTCATTTCACTTTTAACTCAATACACACATGTGTTTGCTTTCGGATAAGATGACCTAGGCTACACTGATAAAGTTAAACACGAGATACACCTTATTGACGATACACCAGTCTCACAGCCTTACCAACGTATTCCACCGACACAATACAAAGAGGTCAAAGAACACATAACAAAGCTGTTAAAAAAGGGCGTGATTGTGGAGAGTCAAAGTGCATATGCATCTCCTATTGTTCTTGTGAGGAAAGCGGACAATAGTTTGAGACTTTGTGTAGACTATCGCAGGTTGAACTCCAAAACCAGGCGAGATGCATTTCCTTTGCCACGCATTGATGAGTGTTTTGATGCATTGCATGGAGCAAAGTTCTTTTCAACAATAGACCTGGCCAGTGGTTACCATCAGGTGGCAGTACATGAAAAGGATAGGCATAAGACTGCTTTCACAACCCCTTTTGGGTTGTTTGAGTACACCCGATTACATACCCCATTCGGCGTATGTAATGGGCCTGCGACATTCCAGAGGCTCATGCAGGCCACCATGAATGCCCTGGTTTTCCAGATTATGCTCGTTTACCTAGATGATATTTTAGTCTATTCGCCGATGTTTGAAGATCACTTAATAATACTACAGAAAGTGCTGCAGTGACTCACTGAGACAGGATTGAAAGTCAAAGTGGAAAAGTGCAATTTCCTCCAGTCCACTGTGCGTTTTCTTGGTCATCAAATATCGGCTGAGGGTGTTGGAACAGACCCGGACAAAGTCTCAGCTGTGAAGCAGTGGCCAGTCCCGACAACAGTAAAAGATCTGAGGGCTTTTCTGGGGTTTTGTGGCTATTACACAAAGTTCTTGCAGGGCTTCTCTCAGTGGGCTGGTGCACTACATGATGTGGTCAACTCTTGTATCAAGGTGAATGTGATGGAAAATTTTATATTTCACAGGTATAACATAGTTTACACATTGTGTGAATTACTTTACGGCCTTTTGTAGAGCTTCAACATTTGCATCCGAGCACATCCTGCTGTTCCTTCAAAGATGGTGGCACAGCAGGAGGCTATCTGTAACCTGGGGTTAGGGGCAGTGTCGGAGGAGGTCATTCTTTGATCAAAGCTCTACCTTCATGGGACAGGGGACATCAAGAGGTCCCACCAAATGGTTGACCCTAGGAGGTTCTCTCGCATGGGTGTGACAAACGGTGCCAGAAGATTGGGTGTGTAGGCTAACCCCCATACATGAGGGTGGCATCGGGGGAGTGACATGAATGTCTCTTTTCTCTTGTAATGTAATTCATTTGCATGCTATGGAGTATAAAAGTTCCCGCCAAGAAGCCACTCTTGGCCAGACACCTACAGACAGCCATGCATACTGTGTGTTGTCTGACCCCTTTGTTTTGCAAAGGTAATAAAAACTGCCAGAGCTATGTATTTATTTCAGGCATTCTCTATCCTACTTAGGATGATAGAAATTTTTTCCACAACAATTTGGTGTCAGAAGTGGGATTCCTTGGCTGATTGGATCTGGACCTGTGGCGGACAGCGACTGATCATCCTGGAATTAATTTTTTCCTCCAGCCTCTCTGTCAGTGACATTCAGAGATTTTCAGGGCTGACCGTCCAGGACTCCAGACCATCACCACTGGAATCTCTTATCAAGAGTGGAACTACGTTTTTTTGATGGTGAGAATCCTGAAATAATTACTATATTTGAGCATTAGTTGCATGTTTATATGTAAGTGTTGTAGTGTTTCCCATATGCACATTTGGTCACTTGTCGGTATGGATAAGATCTCTGGAACATGAGTGAATCGCGTATCAGAGTATACTGGGTATACTTTCATGCTAATAAGAGCTCAGTAACAACATTGAGTGAGTTACGCATGGTATGGGCGGACAAGACCTCAATAATATAAAAAAGAAACCAAAAAATTTGTGAGTGAGTCGCGCACCATTGGGCGAACAAGACCTCTGTAACAACAAAGAGTGAGTTGCGCTTGTAGCTGTTTTGTGCTGATGATACCTCAGTAATAGATTAATAGATAGTAATAGATTAGACAATAGGAGTGAATCATGCACAATTGTATATTGGATATACATAAATGCGAACAAAATCTTGAAGTGATAAAGAGTGGATGACGCATTATTCATTGGATACAGCTCGGCTTTGTCGTGGATTGTGCCGAAGGAACAACACGGATTTGGGGTGACGACCTTGTCTTAAGGGAATTGTGCACAACCGAGTGACATCTGTAAATATGGGAAATCTGGTAAACAAGCAACTATAGGTAAAGAAAAAAAAATGAGGAAAGCATGCATAAAAAAAAAACACTAATATGGGGAACTTTTGAGAACAAGAGAAAGTGAGTTAAACAAAATAGAACAAAACAAAAATAGGTGAGATTTTTGTTGGGAATAATGGTTATAAGGGAAAACATCACATTGCATTGTTTAAAAGAAAAAATATTATTTGAGAGAAAATCAAAGAGCATTCAAGAATTGTGTTTAGGGCATGGACTCTTTGGGGGAAAAAAATGAAAAAGGCTAAAAACCATTGAGGGCAGAGAGCACGGCTTGCAACTAAGACTTGTAATGATGATCGTTACATAGATGATGAAGATCTGCAACACACACTGACATGAAAAGAACAGACAAGACTTCTCAGAATAGGTCTTCCTTCTTTTTCTCCTACAGTGCCTCAGTGTCTCAGAGTGGACCATGATCTTGATCGCACACCTCCACCCTTGCTCTGCCAACAACCTGACAACAACATCCTGATACAACAACATGCACGATGAGTCCAATATCATCAGCCATGCCATTATGTCCAGTTTCATCTTCACCAAGACCTGAAGAAGATCCATCACATGAGCTGTGTTCTAACTGCAAACGATCCCTTCCAGACATGCATTGTCGCTCGTATCCAAATGGATGCTTAGCAAGTATCCTGTGACTGACGGTGGAGACCATGAGTGGGACAATGGTGTAAGGAAGGCGTGTGGGGAGGCCATAACAGCCCTGCTTGTGTTTAGTGAAGTTGTCCCACTTTCCCTGACCACTGAAGAGTTCTGAAGATGTTTGCTGACATGGTGTTCACGGTGACGACAATCACATCACCAGCCACTAAAGCGGAATGTGGCCGAATTAGAACTGGATGGATCTCACTTTTGACCGGATGGATCACACCTTTGATGCAAGGACAAGCCATGTACCAGAATCAATGGGTGGCAACAAATGGCCACCTGCAAGGAGGACATCCAGAGAAGAGACTGGGACAGCAATATGACCCTGGCATGTGCAGCAAAAGGAGACTTTGGACCAAAGACTTGATGGAGGACTTTCTTAACAAACATGGTGGAAGGAAGCAAGGAGGTGGGGCGTGATGGGATCATGCCTACTCTGACTCATCTGATGCCAAGGATGATACTGAAGTTGACAGTAACACACACACACACACACATATACATCTATATGCTCTGTCCTTTTCTTCCTTTTGTTTAGAGTCTTGGCTTAAATAAGCCCCTCTTGCTGATAACTATGTAGAATATGATCTACTTCTCTCTTTTAGAATATGCTATAAGAAGACGTAGTATACAAAATATGGCAAGGTTATTTCTTTTCCTTTCTGATGAAACACACTTACTAAGAGTGACAAATTCCTAACCTCTCCAAAGTTGAATGGCAATTATGTTAACTTCGTTGGCCAATCAGGTGAAGTGGACCAAAGACAAGTCACCATTGGATTTTCTGTTTAAGAGAAAATTCAACTTCAAAAATTAAGTTTGTTGGCATATGGTGCAAAGGACCAAATGGCCTATTTTCTAATTCAGATGGAGGTGAAGCTTTAAAAACTGACACTGACCCTGATGTTCACACTTTGGTGAAGCAAGATGCCAATCAGCTGTATGCATATCAAAGGAAGATGCAAACTGGTGACATGAGTGCTCAACTGGTGGAGGAGGTTAAGAATGTACTTTCTCACACGCACGCACGCACACACACACACACACAATTTATGCAAATTGATGCTCTGCAAGGTCTTCAATGCACATCATACCTTTCTATGGTGATGAGAAATTTGATAAAAGATATTGACATAGGGATAGCTGCTTAGGGAATGTTTATCTCACAAATATTTTGTTCTGGGCATAAGTGCTGCCTTGATGCACATTTGGGTTACTCAGGTACTTTTTTTTTTACGTCAATGATTCCATTCCTCATGGGTCTCTATCTAAAAGAGACACAGTGACAAATGGAATATTGTGGGCCTTTTTTTTGTACAAGCATGCTATTTTACATTCGATTGGGAATGCAAAAACAATTTGTTAATTTATTACAGTCCGCAATTGGATTTTTTGAAAAGTGTTTTCGGCAAAAATACACTCAAAAAGGACTGTCCAGCTGGTTTTTCATTGTTGTGTTGTGTTGTCTTGTTTGTCTGTGTGAGTGTGAGGCTGAAGCCATCCCTGACCATCACTTTGGAAAAAGGAAACAAATGTATTGCAATACAGAACAAACCCAATGATTAGTTTACTAATAGACACTTGCAAAGAACATATTAGGCTGTTCTGCTCTTTTAGCATCAATAGGCATAAATTAAATCTGCTAAAATGTTAATGTTGATAGTTAATTTAGGGTATGCAGAACCTTCATCTAAAAATTAGCTATTCCAAAAAAGGCCTTGTAAATTAGGACAATCCGACTTTCAAAGGAACTTGGACCTTTTAAGTGTTGCAAATGACATCCTGACATGACGACTATGAGTGCAACACACCGACAGCAGGGTTCTTCATGGGGGACAGTGGACTGTGACTAAAATTTAAATTGACTGAAATTTAAATGTGATTGTTCTTTCAGGGTTGTTCTTGTGTTGTGGAGAGACATCAACTACTATGAACTATTCCAGCCTAACCTTCATTGTTCCACATTAGGAAAGCACATTCTCCTGGAGGAGGAGAAGACAAATGTCATATGTGGCCGAAACATGACATCTTTTTTGTTTAAAACTGTTTAACAGTACTAACATGTACTAACATTAACACTGTAACACTTGAGGTCATTCACACACCTGGCAGGGTGTGTCATCGTTTTAACTTCAGTTTGTTCCACAGGACACTTCTTCAGGATCCAGAGTTTGAATTGTTGAACTTTGTTTGATGTGTCCTGCTTCACAGATTACTGTTTGCAGATGTATAAAAAAAATATAACGTCATTTGATTTTACAGGGAACTGCCAATGCTTTTGGAAGTTGACACATGGGAAATACATGTGTCAAAAGGGGGGAGAATATGATTTTGTTGAGTAATCATGGTTAACAATTGGACAGGATATTTTTTTTGCTAAAATTGGTTTCTCCAAAACCAAAGTGAGTGAAAAAAAAGGTAGGTATGAGTTCCAACATTAGAGGTTGATAATGATCAGTGATCAGCAGTAGTAGTGACACTCCATGGATTGTACAACACGCTGAAGACTTTGGTAAGTTACTGTATCTTGTTTTTTCTTTACTATATTACTGTATTTGGTACTTTGCCTTCCATAGTGCCAATGGTCATGCTAATGAGAGCAAATGGTCCATTGAAACCCAAATTTCCAGCTGTGAGCAAGGAACACTACTACAGTGTGACAATGTCCAGCTTAATGCAAATTCAGACCAGATGGTGTGTTGGTTTAAATTCAGTGAAACCTTGTGATGTTTGGCAAAAACTTAACTGCAGAGCTGGATGTTAAAATTAAAGTTAAAATAGATATTGGTGGCATGATGGCAGAGTGATTAGCACTGCTGTCTCACAGCAAGAAGGTTTGAGAACCTTTCTGTGTGGAGTTTCACGTTCTCCTCATGCTTACGCTGGCTTTCTCCTGACAATTTGAAAATTTTAAGGCTCATTTACAATCGACGTCAATGGCCAAAATATGAACAAAGTGTCGTATTCAGTCAGACACTACATGATGGTTGCCTACTGCTCTTAGGTTGCCTACTGCTCTCGAGATTAGTCATGTGTAGGGAACACATCTGACATGTATCACGTAGATGGTAAAATGTTGTGTTGCTCATTCATTTCTTTCTATGTTCTCGGTGGGTGTCGAGTGACCTGACATCTGTTGGCCCTGGGGGCCATGGAGAGGACGTGTTGGAGTTCCAGCAGAGGCAAGACTCCACTGTCAGCGTGGTCATATGAGAGACCTGCACACAGATCGGTCAAGGCAGAAAGACACTACCTGAACACTAGAGGACTACAACTACAACGACAACCAGAACGGAAGAAATGTCCATGACGCACTCAACCTTCTCAACTGCGTGTTTGGATGGAGTCCACGAGTTCGCACCGCAAGGTCCTGCAGCCTCTGCAACAAGTGCTACAATCAAGAGGATTGGCTGGCTGACTGACTGACTGATTGAATACAACATGGTAGAACAACAGCAAGCCATCAACAGAGGCACAAGGACTTCGACATGATTTGGCAATCTAACATCTCAAATCATACACATCATGTTTACCACATCGTTGATGCCATACGGACAGCATCTACCACAGAAGTTGAAGACAAACACTTTAAGACACCTGGACATCCATTCGTCTTTTTCCCGTGTTGCTTAGTCCCACTGGGATTGCGGGTAGGCTGGAGCCTATCCTAGTTGACTTTGGGCAAGAGGATGCACGGACTGCCAACCAATCACATGGCAGACACCAAATATCAAATTGAACTGACTGTCGATCAACACCTCCACCATCTATCGCAACAATTGAACACATTATAATACGGTTTTCCACATTCCTAACTTTCACGATAATTAATTTACTGACAACCCCGGTCTGATGTTTGTTTATCTGTAAATGTACTGTAATTCGTGATTAATTAATAATCAAAAGGGAGGAGTGTGATGGAAAATTTTATATTTCACAGGTATAACATAGTTTACACATTGTGTGAATTACTTTACGGCCTTTTGTAGAGCTTCAACATTTGCATCCGAGCACATCTTGCTGTTCCTTCAAAGATGGTGGCATCTGTAACCTGGGGTTAGGGGCAGTGTCGGAGGAGGTCATTCTTTGATCAAAGCTCTACCTTCATGGGACAGGGGACATCAAGAGGTCCCACCAAATGGTTGACCCTAGGAGGTTCTCTCGCATGGGTGTGACAAACGGTGCCAGAAGATTGGGTGTGTAGGCTAACCCCCATACATGAGGGTGGCATCGGGGGAGTGACATAAATGTCTCTTTTCTCTTGTAATGTAATTCATTTGCATGCTATGGAGTATAAAAGTTCCCGCCAAGAGGTCACTCTTGGCCAGACACCTACAGACAGCCATGCATACTGTGTGTTGTCTGACCCCTTTGTTTTGCAAAGGTAATAAAAACTGCCAGAGCTATGTATTTATTTCAGGCATTCTCTATCCTACTTGGGATGATAGAAATTTTTTCCACAACAGTGAACAATTCAGTCAGGTCTCAGGTGTTGTTTCATGAGCTGTGGACAGAGAAATGTCAGGAGTCCTTTGAATGTTTAAAGGAACTGTTGACAAGTGCTCCTCTACTGGGCTATGCAGATTTTTCACTTCCATTTATTGTAGAGACAGATGCCAGCAGTTTATGACTAGGTGCTGTATTATATCAGCTGCAAGAAGGAAGGAAACGTGTAATAGCCTATGCAAGTAGGAGGTTAAGGGGCGCAGCGAAGAATGATCAAAATTACAGCAGTATGAAACTTGAGCTCCTGCTTGGGTCCAAGTTTATTGTCCTAACAGATAATAATCCCCTCTGTCACCTAAATTCATCAAAACTAGGGGCCATTGAACAGCGCTGGGTGGCCCAATTAGCTCCGTTTGAATTTGACGTGCAGTACCGTCCTGGTCGCTGTAATACAGCTGCAGATACACTCTCGAGGCAACCGTTTGCAGGGGAGCTCGATTCAGGTGGGGACGATGAGGTTGATGGGTGTGTATCTCTTTGTCATCAGAAGAGGGTCTGTGTTACCACTAGATTTGGTTGGTGCCGGTGTCATGTGTTGCCAGGTGAAGCAGATTAGATCCAATGGTACTGACAATGACATAGATAGCCCTGGATCCCTGGGAAGCACTCTGACTCTACAATGTTATTCCAAAGATGAGTTGAGGAAATGGCAAAGCACAGATCTGACACTTAAGGTTTTCAGAGAATTTTGGGATCACGAGAAAAGGCCATTACCACAAGAGAGGATAAGAATAAGTAAACCTGTCATTTCCCTGTTAAAGCAATGGCCCAGAATAAGACTAGTCTGTCCTTACAGTGTGTGGGTCTTTTTATGTTTAGGTGATCTTTTGGGTACTGATAGCAAAACAGCAAGGAGAGCTGTTCTTTGACAAGTTGGCAGTTTGCCACAGATTCTGCTGTCCAACGTTAATTTCATCAGTTTGTAATGTATGTAGACTTGAAATCTCTTTCTAGAAATTGTACATTTTTATGATTTCTAACCATACACTTGTAAATCGTGTTGAGTGTATATATCTCAATGTGCCAACTCTTGTTACAGAAATGTGTGAACATTGTTGTTGAAATGTGTAACAAGGTATTAAGAGGATGCTCTTTATGTGACAGGGTATAGAAACACTGCAGTTATTTTACAGAGATTTCTTTCTTGACTTCGATACCTTTTCTAAAAATAGTAGTCAACCACCTAATCCTAAATTCCAGAACAAAGAACTCCATAATAATTTTGTGCCCTGTGCTTAATAAAGCTTTGCCAGGCAACATAAAGAAAATCTATACAAACCAAACCACCATGTGCCACACCAACCTAACAAAAGGCAAGGGGGAAGCCACCACCAGGGGAAGTCCGTCGCGCACTGCACCAGCTCCTGTCCTAAAAAAAGAAAGAAGGAAAAGAAAATGAACACGGCTTCTGGCGGGACACTCAGGCAGGTAGGATCCAGTTAAAATAAAACAATTATCTACACAAAGACACACCCAAACACACATGAACTAAATCAAACCCATATAATAAAAAAAAATGTATGAAAAGCAACCCAAACAACTCAGCTGTCGGCGGGGCCAGGGATTGTCTTCGTTCCCAACCGCTGAAGAATCAAAAACCACAAAAAAAGGAAACAGTAAACGGGAACCTATACACAATTAAACCATATAAGAAAGACAATTGATTAACCCAAAGAAAGTAAACGTGGTGGGGCAAAAAGCCCAGGGGTATGGGCGCACAGGAGGGTGCGCTTGAACCAGTTCAAACCAGGAAGCGTGGCGGTAGCGTGGAGACGGAGCGGCCGCAACTATGTTGGAGGCTTTGGATAGCCGTACTTGGGGGGCCCAGCTGGCAACGCACATCCCCTGCATGCAGTGCAGGCCTGCGCCGAGCGTAGAGGAAGAGTGGGAGCCACAACAGCTACCACAGACAGAAAGCAGGGCAAAAAGATGTACAAAGCAGCTTACCGGAGCGAAGGTAGCTTAACACTCAGTGTTGTGAATTCCCTGCTGTGAGGAGCTTATGTCACAGCAAGCTGCCCCATGCAGACATTATAGACTGTTCCGCACATGCGCAATATGTGTTCAGTAACTTTCGGTGTTTAGTCAGTTGAGTAGCACCTCGCCGACAAGACGACTCTCTCCTTCATCCTTTGTACAGTACGACAGTGTGCGTCGGTGATGATGTAAGTTTATGACAAGCAGACGCTTGTACTTTGTACTGAAGGATTTCATGTGTGTTTGTCTCCTATTCTTTGTGTCTCATGTATGTTTGTCTCCTATTTTTTGTGTCTCATGTATGTTTGTCTCCTATTTCTTGTGTCTCACTCATATAACTATGCACTACATTTAATCAAGTAGAACCAAGCAGCCTTGGGCAAATCACATGTGTAGCTCTCCTACACATCCACAATTTTGAATAACAACAGATAACGGGAGAGCATGACGTCGGCAGCCACGGCCTGTCGATAACAGCTGGCTCCACCGCTCCACCCCGCCCGCCCTGCGTTGGTGAGAAGACATCGGCCGAGGAAAGGAGGGGGGCCACCTGTGATACGCCAGAGATCTACCGACATTTCTTAGCATAATAAAAGCCGGGCAGGGACAGTTAGCTGTATTCATTTGTTCTGACCTGTAAGTAAAGCCTATGTCTCTGCAGGTGTTAGGGGAAGACTTATGAGCCCGGAGCTCCGTGTAATCTGACTGGTCTGTGAGTAAACCATATAACTGACAAGTTAGTAGTCATCTCTTGCCTCCAACACGACACCCACAGGAATCACTGACCTAAGAACAGGCGGTCTAATTCCAACAGTACACAATGAGAGTTGTTGATATTACCAGGTTAATAAGCTCAAGGTGTAGCTTACCATGTAGCACGTTTACAGAGCCTTGTGGAACGTGAACGGCCAGACACGTGGTGTGGCTAATTACCGCGCATTTGTTTATTTCCATCGTTGTTTATTGGCAGCGTAGCAGTTGCTCTTTGGGGCTGCTATGCTAGCGTGACAGACTGACTGGATCGGTAACTACCGGGGCTGTTTCACTTTCGTTTGGTCGCGTAACCTGCCTGCTGCGCCAGGACGTTTGTGTTATTCATGATCCTACACTGACACCTACTGGTGATTTTCCGTATGACACGTTGTATATGTCAATAGTTATTCTAACACTACTGCCACTGTATGTTAACCATCATTAATACTGTTATTACTGTTGTCTTTGCAGACATCACAAACCACACACATACACACACACATATACCCACAATCTACAAAGGAGACAGTGTCCTGTTATTTGGAAACAAATCAATAAAGCCATCAAAGGGAGAGAAGTTGCTGCATCTTCTCTGACCGGAGGATTAGGCCAGCGTATCATCACCGAAGCTGTTCCCTTACAAGTGGTCCTTCGAGCCGGATCCTGTGTATGACTGCGCCATGGCAACTTCTGGCAACGGTGCAGATTATCAACCTCCAGTTGTGTCCCGCCCAAGCCGGTCTTCGCCAACTCCCGAGGCACCCGCATGACTTCGTCATAGACAGCCCCGGCTACCTCAATAGACAAGATACAACACGGCAAGTGATGCAAGCACATTAGGAAGAGCCTCTAGACCACACGCCCCCCGGGATGGAAGTCTTGAGGCTGGAAGGGATGGAAGCCCGCATGAAAGACATAACTAGGCAGATGAAACAGCTACAGTCAGCCATGGACAGTGTTAAAGGTCAAGCTCACCCTCAGCAGCATCCATTCAACTCATCATATCCTCTCCGGAGCTCGAGTCTTCCTCATATACACCTCAGTGAAGTGACAGCGCTCAGAGCACCCCCCCTCCTGGATAATCAGATGAGCTGGAGATCAGCTGACGGAGGATACAGTCACCTCCTACACAACAGTGAGCCTCGCCCACCTACAGCACAGCCCATACAGTATGGAGAACTCAGCTCAACAACTCAGGCCGCCAGAGCTCTGCAGCCATCTATCCAGCTAGCAGCACAACCGCTGGACCTCAGTGAGGCTACTCATCGTCCAGCTACCCTAACTGGACCAGTACCAGAGTTTTCACAGCTGCCTGCAGTTCAGCCAGCTCACCACACTCTGCTCGTCCAGAGACCGTATCCACCTTCTCTGCCTGTCCAGCACGCAGGTCAGCATGTCCAGCTGGAGCACCAGCCAGCTAGACAGACACCGCCAACAGTGTTTCTGCCAACCCAGCCTGCACCACCACAGCTTCAATCTAGGCCACAGCCCTTCCCCACAACCGCACAACAGCAGAGTTATCCTCAGTACATCCAGATTTCTCCTCAACCTGAACAACCACTAGGATTTCAACCTGCCCCATTAAACCAACAAGGGACACGACCAAACTCTCACGTTATCCCCCCTTGTCAGCTATTTACAGATCCAGGAGCAGCCTATTCATTTCGTACAGACTGAATATCCCCCTGCCGCTCAACTCCAGCCATACCAGTCTGAATACCAAT
Source organism: Doryrhamphus excisus (assembly GCF_030265055.1). Taxonomy (NCBI): domain Eukaryota; kingdom Metazoa; phylum Chordata; class Actinopteri; order Syngnathiformes; family Syngnathidae; genus Doryrhamphus; species Doryrhamphus excisus. Next base: position 9,539,213 of record NC_080480.1, read on the forward strand.
CAGCTGCACACTACCCACAGTAGACATCCATGGTTGCTCCACCTACAGCGCCAGGATACGTCTCTCCCTACAACAATCCTGCAACACTCACCATGACAGAGATGGCTATTGCAGCCTCATACGGTATCCCAAAGCCCAAACTACCTCGCTTCAGTTCTGGACGGGAGAGTAATTTCATGATGCTGAAAAGGGGACTGGATAGCTTACTTGGTCCACACAGACACTTAACTGAAGATTATAAATACCAAGTATTGCTTGATCACCTCAAACTTCCCGGCTGATACATACATGACTCCACACCATATAGCAGTGCTATGGATGCTCTGCAACAACGCTATGGGCAGCCAAGACAGCTGGTTCAGGGAGAATTAAAGACTATACTGAACTCTCCTCCCGTGAAACCTGGCAACACAAAGGCCTTTGAAGATTTCTTCTCAGCTGTAAACACACTGGTGGGCATGTTAAGCCGCATGGACGGTCCAGCTCAGTCTGAACTGCGGTGTGGCTCCCATGTAGACACCTACGTGGCCACCTCCTAGGCAAGCTGCTGGGCAACTACAGGGACAGCTTTGCTGAATTCTGCATTAAAGGAGGCATCATTCGCAGTGGGAGCGACCAGACGTACACCTTACCGGATCTCGCTGAATGGCTGGACATGAAAGTTCAGGTGTTCCAGGTGTCCCGACGCACATCAGAATCCAACCCATCCGAGTCCTGCCCTGAGTTCGAAAGAATTACTACAGAGGAGAAAGCCACCTGGATTAAAGAGAAAGGCAAATGTTGGAGATGTGGACGTGGCCATTCACCAGAGAATTGCACCCTAAAGAAACTCTGCTCCACATGCAACAAATAACACCTGCTAATACTCCACGAAGTTGTGGCCCACAGCTGAGCATTCTCACAGTCAGTGCCCCAACCAACGCAGTGTATCACACCAGCCACTCATGTTAAAGGTGGTACCAGTGCTGCTTCGATACGGCAAAAGAACACTAAACACACATGCCGTGTTGGATGATGGCTCTGAGCGCACTGTGATCCTGACTGCTGCAGTCAAACACCTCGGACTGTGTGGAGAAGTGGAGTCACTCAAACTGAAGACTATCAGGCAGGACCTGTTGAAGCTACAGGGAATGGCAGTGTCATTTCAGGTGTCTGCTAACGCACAGCCGCGCACCTATCAGCACCCACTCCATCAGCCAAGCTTTCACCGCCACTGAACTCCAATTGGCCGAGCAGTCATGTCCAGGAGATAAACTGACAAGGAAATACAATCACCTGAAAGGAGTCCCTCTACACACCTTCACTAAAGTACAGCCACTGCTACTGATTGGATCTGATCACCCTCATCTAATAACTCCAATCCACCCAGTACGTGCAGGACCCATTGGAGCACCAGTAGCAGTCTGCACCCGACTCGGCTGGGCAGTGCAAGGGCCTACCAACTTTCTCCAACATCCACCCGGTGAGAGCTCCTTCCTTCACCTGTCAGTTGACACACCTTGCTCCGACCTACACAAGGATGTTCAACGCTTGTGGCAGCTGGACGTTTTGCCATTCAAAAGTGAAAGGGAGGTGACAAGATCCAAACAAGACCAGGCAGCTCTCACCATGCTTGATGAGAAAAGCACCACTGTAATAGTGGATGGCGTTACAAGATTCGCAACGCCTCTCATTCGGAAGAAGAAAGTAGCTCTGCCCTGCTGCTGTGATGCCCCTCCTCCGCTCCACAGAACGCCGCCTGTCAACCACTCCTGAGCTTGCCAAAGTCTACAAACGGGAAATCCACAAATTATTGGAGGCAGGATATGCTGAGCGGATTACCAGCGAAGAGGCCCACCGTTCTAATGATTCCTGGTACATCCCACACCACTTAGTACATCATAATGGAAAGGCAAGGGTGGTGTTCAACTGCTCCTTTTGCTACCAGGACAGTGCTCTGAACGATGACCTGCTACCAGGACCCTCTCTCGGGCCGTCGCTACTGGGAGTTCTGCACAGATTTCGAGAACATGTGGTCGCCATCAGCGGAGATATACGGGCTATGTTCCACCAAATCCGACTCCTACCAGAGGACCGGCCACTTCTTCGCTTCCTCTGGCACGACATGGACAGAGACAGATCACCTGACATCTATGAATGGCGCATCCTGCCATTTGGCACAGTTTGCAGTCCGTGTTGTGCCATCTACGCTGTGCAGCGCCACGTTCGTGATCACCAGAGCGGCAACGAGGACCTGCTGGAGGCGGTTATCACCTCGTTCTATGTGGATAACTGCTTGAAATCACTCCGCTCACCACAGCATGCAAAGGATCTTCTCGACCGCCTGAGAGACCTCCTAGCCAAAGGGGGATTTGAGATCAGGCAGTGGGCATCCAACAAGACGGAGGTGATCTCTCACCTCCCGCCTGAGGCGCGATCAACGACAGCTGAACTGCTGAGGGAGCGGACCCGAGAGAATCCACCCTTGGCCTTGTTTGGCACTGCATCACAGACACACTGTGTTATAAACGTCAGCCTGTATCAGCGAAACAGCCCACTATGAGGAACGTGTATAGAGTGCTTGCCTCTCAATACGACCCGCTCGGATATATAATCCCCTTCACTACCCGGGCTAAAGTCCTGGTCCAGGCTTTGTGGGCTACAGAAAGACAGTGGGACGAGCGCATCGCTGATGAGCTGCTTCCAGTGTGGCAGGCATGGAAAGGTGAGCTCCCTCAGCTGCAGAACATAGTTCTCTGCCGTTGTTATGTCCCAGCAGCTGCCGACAATGACTCATCAGTGAGGCAGATTCACATTTTCTGTGATACCTCGGAGAAGGCATACGGATCAGTCGCCTACCTGCGAGTAGAGGATCCAGAGGGACGCATCACTGTGTCATTCATTATGGCCAGGTCGCGAGTCGCACCCAAGCGACAGCAGACAATGCCCCGACTGGAATTATGCGCTGCACTCACAGGAGCTCAGCTAGCCAAGGTGCTACAGACCAAACTGACCTTGTCCATCCAATCTGTGGTGCTGTGGTCTGACTCAACCACTGTACTGAGCTGGATACAGTCGGAGTCCAACCAGTACAAAGTATTTGTCGGTACAAGAGTTACTGAAATACTGGACCTCACCACACCGGCATCATGGAGATACATCAACACTGACTCGAATCCAGCTGATGATATCACTCGCGGCAAGACTCTCCTTGAATTAGCCACATCTCCATCATCAGCAGTGACAAGCCTGATCCTACTAAATACAGTACATGGACTGACCTACTGCAGGCTACCTACCAGTCCCTTCACGGGGCGGCCGCTCCAGCTATGTCCGCCGCTGACCGTATCGAGATGGAGACTACTCTGCTGAGAAGGATACAATCTGACAAATTCCCAGAGGAACTAAAGGCACTTAAACAGGGTAAACCAGTCCGTTCAGGCAGCCACCCAAGTGCTCTCAGCCCCGAATACGACCAAGTACTAGGCCTCATTCGAGTTGGTGGTCGCCTACGTAAAGCAGAGAGCCTGCTGGGAGACTGCCTTCATCCTGTGGTCATCAGCCCTGATCACCCAATCACACAGCTCCTAGTAAGGACTACGACCATCGTCTGCACCACGCTGGCCCTGAGAGAATCTTCACAGAGATTCGGAGAAACTACTGGCTCCTACGTGGTCGCCAGGTCATTAAGAAGCATCAGAAACACTGTGCAGAATGCTGTTTGTGGCGAAGCACCCCCGTGGCACCAAAGATGGCCGACCTGCTGGCAGCGCGGCTCCGGATCAACAAACCCCCATTCTGGTCCACCGGGGTCGACTGCTTCGGGCCCTATACAGTGAAAGTCAGAAGGAGGCATGACAAATGCTGGGGCATTATATTTAAATGTCTTACATCAAGATGTGTCCACCTCGATCTGTTGCCACACATGGACACAGACTCGTTCCTACTGGCCTTACGTCGGTTTATCTCCCGACGAGGCGGTCGGTTTATCTTATGTGATCGAGGCACCAACTTCCGAGGGGGAGAGCGGGAGCTCAAAGAATCACTGGAGAACCTGAGCCATCATTAAAGCAACAGTTGATCAACCAAAGCATCACATTCAAGTTCAATCCTCCTCTTTCACCCCACGGTGGTGCGTGGGAGAGGGAGGTAAGATCAGTTAAAGCCTCTCTCCAAGTTGTGCTGGGGACCAAGTTGTATCAGAGGAGGTGCTGTCAACTGTCCTCGTGGAGGTGGAGGGTATACTTCACTCCAAGCCCCTGGGATACTCCTCTTCTGACCTGGCTGACCCTGATCCCATAACGCCTAACTGTCTGCTGATGGGCGACGCTCTCCTTCATCCTTTGTACAGTACGACAGTGTGCGTCGGTGATGATGTAAGTTTATGACAAGCAGATGCTTGTACTTTGTACATAATGAGAGTTGTTGATATTACCAGGTTAATAAGCTCAAGGTGTAGCTTACCATGTAACACGTTTACAGAGCCTTGTGGAACGTGAACGGCCCGACACGTGGTGTGGCTAATTACCGCGCATTTGTTTATTTCCGTCGTTGTTTATTGGCAGCGCAGCAGTTGCTCTTTGGGGCTGCTATTGTACTTTATGCTAGCGTGACAGACTGACTGGATCGGTAACTACCGGGGCTGTTTCACTTTAGTTTGGTCGCGTAACCTGCCTGCTGCACAAGGACGTTTGTTATTCATGATCCTACACTGACACCTACTGGTGATTTTCCGTATGACACGTTGTATATGTCAATAGTTATTCTAACACTACTGCCACTGTATGTTAACCATCATTAATACTGTTATTACTGTTGTCTTTGCAGACATCACAAACCACACACATACACACACACATATACCCACGATCTACAAAGGAGACAGTGTCCTGTTATTTGGAAACAAATCAATAAAGCCATCAAAGGGAGAGAAGTTGCTGCGTCTTCTCTGACCGGAGGATTAGGCCAGCTTATACACAGCCAGCGTATCATCACCGAAGCTGTTCCCTTACACTCAGCTAATGCAATCCTAGCCTCAAGAGGAAGAGGCAGACACTGCACTTCCTGCAAGTCCTCCAAAATACACGCCAGGTCGCCAACAAACAACCCCGCTGCAAATTAAAACAATCATGGCTGCAGTCACATCATGATGCGCCGTCAACCGGTACAAGCCCAGGGATTTTATGTCTACCTTTCCTATGCTGCCAATGGCACGACAGACCAGAGCACATCACCGGAGCACACCAACACAGCCTCGACAGGTGAACAGCAGGAAACAATGAGATCTGGTGACGTCGAGACCCATAAATAACCCTGGCACCGCCTCGCAATCAAGCCCGAACAGCTGATGCCAATTAAGGTGGAAGCGCAACAGCGCTCAACCTGCCACATTCCACCCCCACCTTTTGCGTCATCGCCCCGACGATGAGGCACAGGCTAACAAGTACACACGAGCTAGGTCCATGGCCTAAATAGGACAGAGTGAACATTTACAACGGGTCATGCAGGTTGAAGTCCCCTATTATGCCTGACGCCAACAGGCTGGGGAAGATGATGAACGTTAGAATGTTGACCGGTGGTGGACCAACCTGTTCGACGCAAAGGCAACCGAGAGGGGCTGGACTGACTACTAGAGGGAATGACTACCAAGTGGGAACATTCTTGTTTTACACTTGAGCCTGCATCAGGCTGGGCCTGCGCTGGGATCATTCCTGCAGGACCTGTAGAGCAGGGGGGAGCTGGTACCTCAGTGGCAGAAGGTGCAGAAGTTTCACGGGTCAACAGCCATAGCTCACCATCATCAGATGAGTCAGAGGAGCCAGCAAGCCCTGCTGAAGCAGGTGGAGACAAAGCTCTGGGGGGGTGAGCAACAGAGACAACCTGGCCCTTCAATTGGTCTCTGTGCACCTGGCGCGCCCTATGCAGTTCAGCTACAGGGGCGATTGTGTACACTGCTCCGTCACCAGAGGGGGCTTTCAGCACCCGGTAGACCACAGAGCCCCATTTGTCGTGGAGCTTGTGTTGACCCCGGACACCAAGATCTCGAAGGTAAGACCAGCTGGCCAACTTGAAGAGGGGCCTCCCGAACATGCTGGTCATGCCGCTCCTTCCGTCGACCTGCAGCAGCCAACAACTTCATGAGCATTCTCAAATGCCACCTTAAGTCTAGCCTGATGCTCAGCCATCCAGTCCTGTATGTCCCCTGGCTCAGGGTCCCGGACCCAGCCCAAGAGAAAATCCACAGGAAGCCTGGGCTCCCGACCAAACATGAGGAAGAAAGGAGACTCCCCCGTGCCTTGATGCGGGGTGGTGTTATAACAAAACAAAACCTGAGGGAGACAAGAGACCCAATCCCGTTTCCGGGGGGTTGGCAATGTCCGCAGTAGGTCATGGGGGGTTCTGTTGAACTGCTCACACTGACCGTTGCCGGTTCGGGATTTATCCACTTCATACAAACAACAGAGCTGATGAATCAAAGAGCTCTCAAAGCTCCGACCTTGGTCGGAATGAATACGGTTTGGAACACCAGACCAGAAAAAACATCAGCAAGACCCGAGCCACAGTTGCGGCCTGCTGATCCCGGGTTGGGACCGCTACAGTATACTTGCTGAACACATCCGTCATTACCAGGACGTTCTCCAACCCATTCCTGGAGGGTTCCAACAATGTAAAATCAATGGCGACAATCTCGTTGGGACGAAATGCCAGCAAATGACCCATAAAACTGCGTAGCACAGACCCTGAATCTTTGGCAACCTGGCAACGTTCACAAGCCTGAACCCACCGCTTGATGTCAGCAGACATCCCGGGCCAGTAATAGCGCTGTCGCACCAATTCGGTGGTGCATGCCCTGGTGTCCATGATCTTGGTGCAACTGGGTCAGAGTCTCCTCTTCAAGGGCAGCAGGCAAGACAAGCTGGAGGTACTCCTCTCCCCCATCTGGGGCTTGGCCTGCCTCTTTCAGAAGGGCAAGAAATGATCGTGCAAAAGGGGATCAGCCTCCTGCAAGGAATGTCGATCCAAGGGAGAATGGCCCTGGAAGACAGACATCAATGACTGGACTACAGGCACCACTGGGGCTGAACCTGACACTTGCTGGGAAAGCAGACGGACTAAAGTGCCAGGTAGCGCATGTTCAGCCAGATTGGATCCTGACAGATACTGCTGGGATAGAGCATCAGCGTTCTTATTGCTGCGCCCAGAGCGGTACCTGATCTCAAAATCAAAGGCAGCTAATTGGGATGCCCACCGCTGCTCTGTGGCCCCCAACTTAGCCGAGTTAAGGTAGCTCAATGGGTTGTTGTCTGTAAAGACTACACACTTATGCCCCAACAGGTACTTGCAAAACTTCTCTCCCATCGCCCACTTAAGTGCCAGAAACTCCAACTTCATGGAACTGTAGTTTTCCATATTGCGCTCCGTGGGTCGGAGACCTCGACTGGCATATGCTACCGGCCGAACACTATCATCAGTCTGCTGTGAAAGAACGGCCCCCAGGCCACTGTGGCTCGCATCAACCTCCAAGATGAATGGCCATGAAAAGTTGGCATAGGCCAACACCGGAGCCGAAATCAACCTGGCCTTTAAGGCCACAAAGCTTTGCTCACACTGGGCTGTCCAGACTGAACTCAGCTCATGCCCAGAGCCTCGCTTGGACTGTGTACCTGCCAGTTCTGCCACCAAGTTGTGCAGGGGACCCGCCAGTTTAGCGAACCCCTCCACGAACCACCTGTAGTAGCTGGCAAATCCCAGGAATGAACGAAGCTCTGACACTTGGCGGGGACGTTGCCATTTTGCCATGGCCTCGATCTTGGCAGGGTCGATTGACACTCCTTGACGGGAGATGATGTGCCCCAGATAGCTGACCTTCTTCTGGAAAAAGGCACACATCTCCAATTTACTTCCTTCTGCAGTCGACCAAGAACCACATCCAGACGCTCCAGGTGCTGTGAGACAGAGGAAGAAAATACAATAATGTCATTGAGATACAAAAGCAAAGACTGGCACTGTTGATCCCCAAACATCCTTTGCATGAGCCGTTGAAAGGAGCGTGGAGCATTGCACAAGCCAAATGGCATGCGGTTCCACTCAAAGAGGCCATCTTTGGCTTGTCCTGCTCTGCAACAGGGACCTGGTTATACCCACTTGCCAAGTCCAGAGTAGTGAACCAGCGAGCTCCAGCAAGGGTGTCTAGGCTTTCCTCGATCCGAGGTAGAGGAACCACTTTTCCACCTTTCTCGTCTTGCTGTTAAGCAGGCGATAGTCAACACACATGCGGAGGCTACCGTCCTTTTTGCGAACCAGAACAATGGGAGAAGCAAAAGGGCTATTGTTCTCCCGAATCACCTTGGTGTCAAAAAACTGATCAATATGAGCCTTCACCTCCTCATACTCTAATTGGGGAATCCGTCTGTACCGCTGTCTTACTGGAGTGTCATCAAGCAAGGGGATCTCATGAGAAATGAGGTTGGTACAACCCAAATTACCATCATGGGTGGAGAAAACTGTACAATATTTCCTTCAGCAGAGCATGCACCTCCCTCTGCTCTTGCTCTGACTACCTGGACACTACTTAAAGCACCAAGGCCAGTCCGTGGGTGGAGGAGAACAGCGGCCATCCCCACGTTAACCACCAGGATATAGGCTGTACCTCGAGTAACCCGGACAAGACAGGGGGAGGCCAGGAGCCCCTCTGAGTCTGCTGGTTCAAACAGCACGGCCTGGCCATACAGTTCTGGAGTGGTCATACAGTTCAAGTGGTTGCCAACAATTTCACCTTCACCTCACCCAACTCTGAGTCATGGGGTGACATCAGAGGGGCAGGGGGATGGCTACCCCGTACTACATGCTGTAGGCCGTAAGCCAAAGGAAGAGAATGGCTACGCTCTTTAGCGCCCCCTGGGCACCCCTCTTGTTCCCATCTAATGGCCTCTCCGCGTAGATCAAGCAGAGAAGCAGTCAAAGATTTTGCTACATGATGAATCATAATAGACTGTGCACTGATACTCAGACCGTGGTTTTGGAATTTGTGCAAGGATGTACTTTTCCCACTTTTGGAAAGCCAGGAGCACTGGTTTGGATATATCTCCTAACCAGTACACTTTTGCTCGTGCCGTCTGAACAGTCTTTTGGAAATTTTCCTTAGCTCTATCTAATTTCACTCCCTGAGGCGTACATGAAATATTTACATTCAGTTTACACAAGGCATCTCTTCATAGCAAATTTACTGGTGTCTGCTCAGATACCAGAACTGGCAATACCGTTGTTTCTCCCCCCAAGAACAAAGCAAAAACGTGTACATAAGTTGTTTATACAGAATGCCACACTCAAGGATAGAAATGTTTGAAGATTGGCTCAAAACAACATTTTCAGATAACAATCGAAAAACTATTTTCTATGTGGAGATTTCAATACTGATCTGTTGAATCCACACAAGAACAAGGTAATTGACGATTTTATAGATACAATGTAGGGCTTAAGTTTGTTTCCCAAAATCACCAGACCAAGTAGAATAACAGACACTCTAATCGACAATATATACACCAATGATTTTGATAACAAAACCACTGATGGCCTGCTAATCAAAGACATCAGCGATCATCTTCCTGTGTTTACAACAACAGACCAATGGAAACTACAAAGACTGTCCAAAGACTACGTTCTGAGGACAGAGTCAACACTTTCACTTTCAAGGATCTAGAAGAACAAAAATGGGAGTGTGTGAACAGTGCCAAAGACGTGGATGAAGCATATGAACACTTTCTACATACTTATATGAAGCTGTATGATAAGAACTGTCCCTGGAGATTGGTAATTGATTAGCCGGGTCAGTATACCTCTCTGGAGAGTGTATGCCACATGCCACATGTTTGGAGAACATTGTTGTACCTACTACATACCTACTAACCCGGCCAGAGGAGGGTCTTTTACTACAGCAATGACTAGAATCATTAATTATTAATTAATTATTAAGTCGTGGACTTCAGGAGGAACAGGAGTGACCCGCCCCCCCTCTACATCAACGGCGAGTGTGTGGAAAGGGTCCACACATTCAGGTTCCTAGGAGTCCAGATCTACGACGACCTCTCCTGGACAGACAACACCACAGGTGTCATAAAGAAGGCCCAGCAGCGTCTGCACTTCCTGAGAATCCTCAGGAGGAACAACCTGAACAGGGAGCTGCTGCTGGCCTTCTACCACTCGTCCATCCAGAGCCTGCTGACCTACTGCGTTTCCACCTGGTATGGGAGCTGCACTGAGGCGGACAGAGAGAGGCTTCAGAGGACAGACAAGGCAGCACAGCGCATCATCGGCTGCCCTCTCCCCTCCCTGACGGACATCTACTCCACCCGGTGCCTCAGCAGAGCTCGCAACATTATCAAGGACAGTTTACATCCCGGTGCTCAGCTGTTTGACCTGCTGCCCTCTGGCAGACGCTGCAGGTGCATCAAGGCAAAAACAAGCAGACTGAGAAACAGCTTCTTCCCAAGAGCCATCACCACCCTGAACTCAGACATACAACGAGCCTGGTCATTAGCGTAATGCAAATGTGCAATATTTCCATCACTGCCTCTGTTACTACCTCAAACATATTTAGTTATTTAACAACCCAATACAATACACTCATATGTGACTTTACTCATCTGTATACACCAGTCATTATTTGCACTAAGACCCATTTATCATTGCACTAAAATTAATATATCTGCAATATGTCTGCTCCTGCATATGCAATTTTGCAATATGTAATATTATGTGTATATTTTGGATATCTTGTATATATCTTGTATATATCTTGTTGAATTGTCTTTTTTACTCTACTTTTTGTATACTTTTTTTTTTTAACTTAACTACTGCACTGAAAGGAGAAGCTCTCCAATCTCGTTGTACATCTAATGACAATAAAGGCCATTCCATTCCATTCCAATTAGTGAACTCAGGAAAGAGTTGACAAAAAATGCAGGGATAGATACAAAGTCATTTGACTGGTTCACAACAAAGCTTGGATTTTGGGGTGCTCATTTGGTAAAAATGGGAATAACAGCACAAATAGTTTTGACTGTAATTTGTTTGTTACTTTGTTGCATCGTACCCATTCTGAAGAAATTACTGTTTTTTTTTACAGACTTTTGTAAACAGACAGATGACTGCGCTGGTGGTTACCAAGGTGGCAGAGGCTCAGCTAGCGCAACTAGTGGTTGAGCAGCCTGACCTATTTCCCAATCTGGACGATCGTGAGGATGATGGCACTGACTCAGAGGACTCAATGAACCATGAGGTATGACTGTTGCTATGATTGGGAAGGGAGCCGGACCCTGAGCTGAACACCACCATCTTTATGTCACTATGCACTGAGTCCTCTCCACGAACTGTGCTAATACTGCTTGGGAAACCGCCATGCCATGGACAGGACCGATATAGAAGGGCAAGGGACTTGACAGGACTGAACAGCAATGCACTCACTCACAATTAATCAGTGTTGGTAATACCAGTCAGTCAGTAGTAACACTTGTACTAGTTCAGTTATTCAGCACTACTTACTATGTTAGGAGTATATTAGTCACTCACTATTCTAGTTGCCTTATAGTGTTGTAGTTTCAGTGACTACATGTACGCAGTTACTCAATGAGGTAACTACACAGTACTTCATTAAGGATTTTACACAGTTACTATAGACGACATGTAGTCAAAGATGTGTTTTGTTCAAATACTCACTTATCTTACAGCACTCAGATTACATTTATATATTGAAGGGTGTAGTGGATAAGGTATTTATGTAACTCATAATTTGCAATAGTTACCAGACACTTAAGTAGTAACCATAGGGTCAGGTTTCGGAAGGGAGTGTTCCAGAGGAGTTGACACCAACCAAGGGAACCCGCTGAGTGAGACGAGCCATTCAGGAGGACCGCATCAACCGAGACAAGCCATTCCTGGGGGCCACAGTCGAGGAAGGAGCCAGACCGAGTAGAAGGACATCCATCCATACATCCATGCTCTCCAGCACCCCTCTGACGGACTCCAAGAAGGCCGGGTACTCCGAACTGCCATTTGGTGCGTACGCACAAATGACAGTCAGGACCCTTTCCCCAGCCCGAAGGCGTAGGGAAATGACCCTCTCGTTCACCGGGGCTGACTCCAACACAGAGGCACCAAGCCGGGGGGCTATTAATAAGCCCACACCAGCTCGCCGCCTCTCCCCTGCAGCAACTCCAGAGTAGAACAAGGTCCAGCCCCTCTTGAGGAGTTTGGTTCCGGAACCCAAACTGTGGGTCGAGGTGAGTCCGACTATGTCTAGTCGGAATGTCTCAACCTCTCGCACAAGTTCAGGTTCCTTCCCCACCAGCGAAGTGACATTTCATGTCCCAAGAACCAGATTTGGCTGCCGAAGACCAGGTCGCCTACGCACCCGCCCTTGACCGCCACCCAACACACAGGCTAGGTAGTTAGAAGGTTATTCGGGTACCTTCATGCCGTGGACAAGTTTTGTCACTGCTGTGAATTTGCCCTACCCCAGCACGAAACACACCGTTTCATCAATGTAGCTTTGCATTTGCTGGGTTGTCTCTCATTGGTCGATCACTTGGCTTTTCAGTATACTGCTGTATAGTTAGAGCGAAAATTGCTGTGATAATGTATTTCCATCAAGCTATAGGCTTTGTGGTAAAAATTTTCTCCATATATGGCCCATGTGTGCCACGTCCAAAAAAGCACTCCACTCGCTCAGAGAAGGTCTCCGAAGAGCGTTTTGGCACTTATGGAACACAATTAGTATGATGTGCTTTAATTGCTTGGCACACACAACCATTGTTCTAAAATGCACTTTATTCACTCTGAAAAACATTGTGAGCAAAGGACGATACAGTGTCTCATTGTGAACCAGCAAAAGGTGCCAGGAGGCTCATTCCAAGTGTGCCTGGCACATCTTCACATCCAGTCTTATAGGCAACAGTTTCACGTGGCTGAGAAGCACTGCTGTGGAGTTAGAGCGAAAATGAGACAAAGTGTTTCACTCGCTGTGATAATGTATTTCAAGCAAGCTATAGGCTTTGTGGTAAAAAAAATTCTCCATATATGGCACATGTGTGCCACGTCCAAAAAAGCACTCCACTCGCTCAGAGAAGAAGGGTTAGGGTTAGGGTTAGGGTTAGGGTTAGGGTTAGGGTTAGGGTTAGGTTTAGGTTTAGGTTTAGGTTTAGGTTTAGGTTTAGGTTTAGGTTTAGGTTAAGGGTTAGGGTTTTGGCACTTATGGAACACATTTAGTGTGATGTGCTTTATTGCTTGGCACACACAACCATTCTTCGAAAATGCACTTTATTCACTCTCAAAGACATTGTGAGCAAAGGATGATACGGCGGGTTATTGTGAGCCAGCGGAAGGTGCCAGGAGGCTCATTACAAGTGTCCCGACGCAGCTTCACATCCCGTTCTATCTGCAACAGTTTGGGTTAAAGTTAGGTTAAGGGTTAGGGTTAGGGTTAGGGTTAGGGTTAGGGTTAGGGTTAGGGTTAGGGTTAGGGTTAGGGTTAGGGTTAGGGTTAGGGTTAGGGTTAGGGTTAGCGTTAGGTCTAGGTTTAGGTTAAGGGTTAGGGTTAGGGTTTTGGCACTTATGGAACACATTTAGTGTGATGTGCTTTATTGCTTGGCACACACAACCATTGTTCGAAAATGCACTTTATTCACTCTCAAACACATTGTGAGCAAAGGATGATACGGCGGGTCATTGTAGGCCAGTGGAAGGTGCCAGGAGGCTCATTACAAGTGTCCCGACGCAGCTTCACATCCCGTTCTATCTACAACAGTTTCATGTGGCTGAGAAGCACTGCTGTGGAATTAGAGCGAAAATGAGAAAAAGTGTTTCGCTCGCAATGATAATGTATTTCAAGCAACCTATAGGCTTTGTGGTAAAAATCTTCTCCATTTATGGCACGTGTGCCACGTCCAAAAAAGCACTCCACTCGCTCAGAGAAGAAGGGTTAGGGTTAGTGTTAGTGTTAGGGTTAGGCCTAGGGTTAGGTTAAGGGTTAGGGTTAGGGTTAGGGTTAGGGTTAGGGTTAGGGTTAGGGTTAGGGTTAGGGTTAGGGTTAGGTTAAGGGTTAGGGTTAGGGTTAGGGTTAGGGTTAGGTTAAGGGTTAGGGTTAGGGTTTTGGCACTTATGGAACACATTTAGTGTGATGTGCTTTATTGCTTGGCACACACAACCATTGTTCGAAAATGCACTTTATTCACTCTCAAACACATTGTGAGGAAAGGATGATACGGCGGGTCAATGTAGGCCAGCGGAAGGTGCCAGGAGGCTCATTACAAGTGTCCCGACGCAGCTTCACATCCCGTTCTATCTGCAACAGTTTCATGTGGCTGAGAACCACTGCTGTGGAGTTAGAGCGAAAATGAGAAAAAGTGTTTCGCTCGCTGTGATAATGTATTTCAAGCATCCTATAGGCTTTGTGGTAAAAAATCTTCTCCATATATGGCACATGTGTGCCACGTCCAAAAAAGCACTCCACTCGCTCAGAGAACAGCGTTTTGGCACTCATGGAACACATTTAGTGTGATGTGCTTTATTGCTTGGTACACACAACCATTGTTCGAAAATGCACTTTATTCAATCTCAAACACATTGTGAGCAAAGGATGATACGGCGGGTCATTGTGAGCCAGCGGAAGGTTCTCATGTGGCTGAGAAGCACTGCTGTGGAGTTAGAGCGACAATTAGAAAAAGTGTTTCGCTCGCTGTGATAATGTATTTCAAGCATCCTATAGGCTTTGTGGTAAAAAATCTTCTCCATATATGGCACATGTGTGCCACGTCCAAAAAAGCACTCCACTCGCTCAGAGAACAGCGTTTTGGCACTCATGGAACACATTTAGTGTGATGTGCTTTATTGCTTGGCACACACAACCATTGTTCGAAAATGCACTTTATTCAATCTCAAACACATTGTGAGCAAAGGATGATACGGCGGGTCATTGTGAGCCAGCGGAAGGTTCTCATGTGGCTGAGAAGCACTGCTGTGGAGTTAGAGCGACAATTAGAAAAAGTGTTTCGCTCGCTGTGATAATGTATTTCAAGCAACCTGTAGGCTTAGTGGTAAAAATCTTCTCCATATATGGCACATGTGTGGCACGTCCAAAAAAGCACTCCACTCGCTCAGAGAAAAGGGTTAGGGTTAGGTTTAGGGTTAGGTTAAGGGTTAGGGTTAGGGTGAGGGTTCATAGTTCGAAAATGCACTTTATTCACTCTCAAACACATTGTGAGGAAAGGATGATAGCGCAGGTCATTGTGAGCCAGCGGAAGGTGCGAGGAGGCTCATTCCAAGTGTCCTGATGCAGCTTCACATCCCATTCTATCTGCAACAGTTTCATTTGGCTAAGAAGCATTGCTGTGGAGTTAGACCTAAAATGAGAAAAAGTGTTTTATCCGCTGTGATAATGTATTTCAAGCAACCTATAGGCTTAGTGGTAAAAATCTTCTCCATATATGGCACATGTGTGCCACGTCCAAAAAAGCACTCCATTCGCTCAGAGAAGAAGGGTTAGGGTTAGGGGTAGGGTTAGTGTTAGGGTTAGGGTTAGGTTTAGGGTTAGGGTGAGGGTGAGGGTTAGGGGTAGGGTTAGTGTTAGGGTTAGGGTTAGGTTAAGGGTTAGGGTTAGGGTTAGGGTTAGGGTTAGGTTAAGGGTTAGGGTTAGGGTTAGGGTTAGGGTTAGGGTTAGGTTTAGGGTTAGATTTAGGGTTAGGTTAAGGGTTAGGGTTAGGTTCAGGGTTAGGGTTAGGGTTAGGGTTAGGGTTAGGTTAAGGGTTAGGGTTAGGTTCAGGGTTAGGGTTAGGGTTAGGGTTAGGGTTAGGGTTAGGGTTAGGTTAAGGGTTAGGGTTAGGGTTTTGGCACTTATGGAACACGTTTAGTGTGATTTGCTTTATTGCTTGGCACAAACAACCATTGTTCGAAAATGCACTTTATTCACTCTCAAACACATTGTGAGCAAAGGATGATACGGCGGGTCATTGTGAGCCAGCGGAAGGTGCCAGGAGGCTCATTACAAGTGTCCTGACGCATCTTCGCATCCCGTTCTAAGAAGCATTGCTGTGGAGTTAGAGTGAAAATTAGAAAAAGTGTTTCACTCGCTGTAATAATGTATTCCAAGCAAGCTATAGGCTTTGTGGTAAAAATCTTCTCCATACATGGCACATGTGTGCCACGTCCAAAAAAGAACTCACTCGCTCAGAGAAGAAGGGTTAGGGTTAGGGTTAGGTTAAGGGTTAGGGTTAGGGTTAGGGTTAGGGTTAGGGTTAGGGTTAGGGTTAGGGTTAGGGTTAGGGTTAGGGTTAGGGTTAGGTTTAGGGTTAGATTTAGGGTTAGGTTAAGGGTTAGGGTTAGGTTCAGGGTTAGGTTAAGGGTTAGGGTTAGGGTTAGGGTTAGGGTTAGGGTTAGGGTTAGGGTTAGGGTTAGGGTTAGGTTAAGGGTTAGGGTTAGGGTTAGGTTAAGGGTTAGGGTTAGGGTTAGGGTTTTGGCACTTATGGAACACATGTATTGTGATGTGTTTATTGCTTGGCACACACAACCATTGTTCGAAAATGCACTTTATTCACTCTCAAACACATTGTGAGCAAAGGATGATACGGCGGTTCATTGTGAGCCAGCGGAAGATGCCAGGAGATTCATTACAAGTGTCCCGACGCAGCTTCACATCCCATTCTATCTGCAACAGTTTCATGCTGCTGAGAAGCACTGCTGCGGAGTTAGAGCGAAAATGAGAAAAAGTGTTTCGCTCGCTGTGATAATGTATTTCAAGCAACCTAAAAGCTTTGTGGTAAAAATCTTCTCCATATATGGCCTGTGTGTGCCACGTCCAAAAAACCACTCAACCCGCTAGAGAACAGCGTTTTGGCACTTATGGAACACATTTAGTGTGATGTGCTTTATTGCTTGGTACACACAACCATTGTTCGAAAATGCACTTTATTCACTCTCAAACACATTGTGAGCAAAGGATGATACGGTGGTTCATTGTGAGCCAGCGGAAGATGCCAGGAGATTCATTACAAGTGTCCCGACGCAGCTTCACATCCCATTCTATCTGCAACAGTTTCATGGTGCTGAGAAGCGCTGCTGTGGAGTTAGAGCGAAAATCAGAAAAAGTGTTTCACTCGCTGTGATAATGTATTTCAAGCAACCTATAGGCTTAGTGGTAAAAATCTTCTCCATATATGGCACATGTGTGCCACGTCCAAAAAAGCACTCCATTCGCTCAGAGAAGAAGGGTTACGGTTAGGGTTAGTGTTAGTGTTAGTGTTAGTGTTAGTGTTAGTGTTAGTGTTAGTGTTAGTGTTAGTGTTAGGGTTAGGGTTAGGGTTAGGGTTAGGGTTAGGGTTAGGGTTAGGGTTAGGTTTAGGGTTAGGTTTAGGGTTAGGTTAAGGGTTAGGGTTAGGGTTAGGTTAAGGGTTAGGGTTAGGGTTAGGTTAAGGGTTAGGGCTAGGGCTAGGGTTAGGGTTAGGGTTAGGGTTAGGTTAAGGGTTAGGGTTAGGGTTAGGGTTAGGGTTAGGGTTAGGGTTAGGGTTAGGGTTAGGGTTAGGGTTAGGTTAAGGGTTAGGGTTAGGGTTAGGGTTAGGGTTTAGGGTTGGGGTAGGCGTAGGGGTAGGTTAAGGGTTAGGGTTAGGGTTAGGGTTAGGGTTAGGGTTTAGGGTTAGGGGTAGGCGTAGGGGTAGGTTAAGGGTTAGGGTTAGGGTTAGGTTAAGGGTTAGGGTTAGGGTTTTGGCACTTATGGAACACGTTTAGTGTGATTTGCTTTATTGCTTGGCACAAACAACCATTGTTCGAAAATGCACTTTATTCACTCTCAAACACATTGTGAGCAAAGGATGATACGGCGGGTCATTGTGAGCCAGCGGAAGGTGCCAGGAGGCTCATTACAAGTGTCCTGACGCATCTTCGCATCCCGTTCTATCTGCAACCATTTCATGTGGCTAAGAAGCATTGCTGTGGAGTTAGAGTGAAAATTAGAAAAAGTGTTTCACTCGCTGTAATAATGTATTCCAAGCAAGCTATAGGCTTTGTGGTAAAAATCTTCTCCATACATGGCACATGTGTGCCACGTCCAAAAAAGAACTCACTCGCTCAGAGAAGAAGGGTTAGGGTTAGGGTTAGGTTAAGGGTTAGGGTTAGGGTTAGGGTTAGGGTTAGGGTTAGGGTTAGGGTTAGGGTTAGGGTTAGGGTTAGGGTTAGGGTTAGGGTTAGGTTTAGGGTTAGATTTAGGGTTAGGTTAAGGGTTAGGGTTAGGTTCAGGGTTAGGTTAAGGGTTAGGGTTAGGGTTAGGGTTAGGGTTAGGGTTAGGGTTAGGGTTAGGGTTAGGGTTAGGGTTAGGGTTAGGGTTAGGGTTAGTGTTAGGTTAAGGGTTAGGGTTAGGGTTAGGTTAAGGGTTAGGGTTAGGGTTAGGGTTTTGGCACTTATGGAACACATGTATTGTGATGTGTTTATTGCTTGGCACACACAACCATTGTTCGAAAATGCACTTTATTCACTCTCAAACACATTGTGAGCAAAGGATGATACGGCGGTTCATTGTGAGCCAGCGGAAGATGCCAGGAGATTCATTACAAGTGTCCCGACGCAGCTTCACATCCCATTCTATCTGCAACAGTTTCATGCTGCTGAGAAGCACTGCTGCGGAGTTAGAGCGAAAATGAGAAAAAGTGTTTCGCTCGCTGTGATAATGTATTTCAAGCAACCTAAAAGCTTTGTGGTAAAAATCTTCTCCATATATGGCCTGTGTGTTCCACGTCCAAAAAACCACTCAACCCGCTAGAGAACAGCGTTTTGGCACTTATGGAACACATTTAGTGTGATGTGCTTTATTGCTTGGTACACACAACCATTGTTCGAAAATGCACTTTATTCACTCTCAAACACATTGTGAGCAAAGGATGATACGGTGGTTCATTGTGAGCCAGCGGAAGATGCCAGGAGATTCATTACAAGTGTCCCGACGCAGCTTCACATCCCATTCTATCTGCAACAGTTTCATGGTGCTGAGAAGCGCTGCTGTGGAGTTAGAGCGAAAATCAGAAAAAGTGTTTCACTCGCTGTGATAATGTATTTCAAGCAACCTATAGGCTTAGTGGTAAAAATCTTCTCCATATATGGCACATGTGTGCCACGTCCAAAAAAGCACTCCATTCGCTCAGAGAAGAAGGGTTAGGGTTAGGGTTAGTGTTAGTGTTAGTGTTAGTGTTAGTGTTAGTGTTAGTGTTAGTGTTAGTGTTAGTGTTAGTGTTAGTGTTAGTGTTAGTGTTAGGGTTAGGGTTAGGGTTAGGGTTAGGTTTAGGGTTAGGTTTAGGGTTAGGTTAAGGGTTAGGGTTAGGGTTAGGTTAAGGGTTAGGGTTAGGGTTAGGTTAAGGGTTAGGGCTAGGGCTAGGGTTAGGGTTAGGGTTAGGGTTAGGGTTAGGGTTAGGTTAAGGGTTAGGGTTAGGGTTAGGGTTAGGGTTAGGGTTAGGGTTAGGGTTAGGTTAAGGGTTAGGGTTAGGGTTAGGGTTAGGGTTTAGGGTTAGGGTTTAGGGGTAGGCGTAGGGGTAGGTTAAGGGTTAGGGTTAGGGTTAGGGTTAGGGTTAGGGTTAGGGTTAGGGTTAGGGTTAGGGTTAGGGTTAGGGTTAGGGTTAGGGTTAGGGTTCGGGTTAGGTTTGGGGTTAGGGTTAGGTTAAGGGTTAGGGTTAGGTTAAGGGTTAGGGTTAGGTGTGGGTTAGGTGTGGGTTAGGGTTAGGTTAAGGGTTAGCGTTAGGGTTTTGGGAATTATGGAACACATTCAGTGTGATGTGCTTCATTGCTTGGTGCAACAGTTTCATGGTGCTGAGAAGCGCTGCTGTGGAGTTAGAGCGAAAATGAGAAAAAGTGTTTCACTCGCTGTGATAATGTATTTCAAGCAACCTATAGGCTTAGTGGTAAGAATCTTCTCCATATATGGCACATGTGTGCCACGTCCAAAAAAGCACTCAACCCGCTCAGAGAACAGCGTTTTGGCACTTATGGAACACATTTAGTGTGATGTGCTTTATTGCTTGGTACACACAACCATTGTTCGAAAATGCACTTTATTCACTCTCAAACACATTGTGAGCAAAGGATGATACGACAGGTCATTGGGAGCCAGCTGAAGGTGCGAGGAGGCTTATTCCAAGTGTCCTGATGCAGCTTCACATCCCATTCTATCTGCAACAGTTTCATGGTGCTGAGAAGCGCTAATGTGGAGTTAGAGCGAAAATGAGAAAAAGTATTTCACTAGCTGTGATAATTTATTTCAAGCAACCTATAGGCTTAGTGGTAAAAATCTTCTCCATATATGGCACATGTGTGCTACGTCCAAAAAAGCAGTCCATTCGCTCAGAGAAGAAGGGTTAGGTTAAGGGTTAGGGTTAGGATTAGGTCAAGGGTTAGGGTTAGGGTTAGGGTTAGGGTTAGGGTTAGCGTTAGGGTTAGGGTTAGGTTAAGGGTTAGGGCTAGGGCTAGGGCTAGGGTTAGGGTTAGGTTAAGGGTTAGGGTTAGGGTTTTGGCATTTATGGAACACATTTAGTGTGATGTGCTTTATTGCTTTGTACACACAACTATAGTTCGAAAATGCACTTTATTCACTCTCAAACACATTGAGCAAAGGATGATACGACAGGTCATTGTGAGCCAGTTGAAGGTGCGAGGAGGTTCATTCCAAGTGTCCTGATGCAGCTTCACATCCTATTATATGTGCAACAGTTTCATGGTGCTGAGAAGCGCTGCTGTGGAGAGAGCGAAAATGAGAAAAAGTATTTCACTAGCTGTGATAATTTATTTCAAGCAACCTATAGGCTTAGTGGTAAAAATCTTCTCCATATATGGCACATGTGTGCCACGTCCAAAAAAGCACTCCATTCGCTCAGAGAAGAAGGGTTAGGGTTAGGGTTAGGTCAAGGGTTAGGGTTAGGGTTAGTGTTAGGGTTAGGGTTAGGGTTAGGGTTAGGGTTAGGGTTAGGGTTAGGGTTAGGGTTAGGGTTAGGGTAAGGGTTAGGGTTAGGTTAAGGGTTAGGGTTAGGGTTTTGGCACTTATGGAACACATTTAGTTTGATGTGCTTTATTGCTTTATACACACAACTATAGTTCGAAAATGCACTTTATTCACTCTCAAACACATTGAGCAAAGGATGATACGACAGGTCATTGTGAGCCAGCGGAAGGTGCGAGGAGGCTCATTCCAAGTGTCCTGATGCACCTTTACATCCCATTATATCTGCAACAGTTTCATGGCGCTGAGAAGCGCTGCTGTGGAGTTAGAGCGAAAATGAGAAAAAGTGTTTCACTCGCTGTGATAATGTATTTCAAGCAACCTATAGGCTTAGTGGTAAAAATCTTCTCCATACATGGCACAAGTGTGCCACGTCCAAAAAAGAACTCCACTCGCTCAGAGAAGAGCGTTTTGGCACTTATGGTAGACATTAAGCGTGATGTGCTTTATTGATTGGTACACACAACCATAGTTCGAAAATGCACTTTATTCACTCTGAAACACATTGTGAGCAAAAGATGATACGGCAGGTCATTGTGAGCCAGCGAAAGAGGCCAGGAGGCTCATTCCAAGTTTCCTGACGCAGCTTTACATCCCATTCCATCTGCAACAGTTTCATGGTGCTGAGAAGCGCTGCTGTGGAGTTCGAGCGAAAATGAGAAAAAGTGTTTCACTCTCTGTGATAATGTATTTCCAGCAACCTATAGGCTTAGTGGTAAAAATCTTCTCCATACATGGCACATGTGTGCTACGTCCAAAAAGGCAGTCCATTCGCTCAGAGAAGAAGGGTTAGAGTTAGTGTTAGGTTAAGGGTTAGGGTTAAGGTTAGGGTTAGGGTTAGGGTTAGGGTTAGGGTTAGGGTTAGGGTTAGGGTTAGGGTTAGGGTTAGGGTTAGGGTTAGGGTTAGGGTTAGGGTTACGGTTAGGGTTACGGTTACGGTTAGGGTTAGGGTTAGGGTAGGGTTAGGGTTAGGTTAAGGGTTAGCGTTAAGGGTTAGGTTTAGTGTGATGTGCTTTATTGCTTGGTACACACAACCATAGTTCGAAAATGCACTTTATTCACTCTCAAACACATTAAGCAAAGGATGATACGACAGGTCATTGTGAGCCAGTTGAAGGTGCGAGGAGGCTCATTCCAAATGTCCTGATACAGCTTTCCATCCCATTATATATGCAACAGTTTCATGGTGCTGAGAAGAAGGGTTAGGGTTAGTGTTAGGTTAAGGGTTAGGGTTAGGGTTAGGGTTAGGGTTAGGGTTAGGGTTAGGGTTAGGGTTAGGGTTAGGGTTAGGGTTAGGGATAGGGTTAGGGCCCGGAGGCTCATTCCAAGTGTCCTGACGCAGCTTCACATCCCATTCTATCTGCAACAGTTTCATGGTGCTGAGAAGCGCTAATGTGGAGTTAGAGCGAAAATGAGAAAAAGTATTTCACTAGCTGTGATAATTTATTTCAAGCAACCTATAGGCTTAGTGGTAAAAATCTTCTCCATATATGGCACATGTGTGCTACCTCCAAAAAAGCAGTCCATTCGCTCAGAGAAGAAGGGTTAGGTTAAGGGTTAGGGTTAGGATTAGGTCAAGGGTTAGGGTTAGGGTTAGGGTTAGGGTTAGGGTTAGGGTTAGGGTTAGGGTTAGGGTTAGCGTTAGGGTTAGGGTTAGGTTAAGGGTTAGGGCTAGGGCTAGGGCTAGGGTTAGGGTTAGGTTAAGGGTTAGGGTTAGGGTTTTGGCATTTATGGAACACATTTAGTGTGATGTGCTTTATTGCTTTGTACACACAACTATAGTTCGAAAATGCACTTTATTCACTCTCAAACACATTGAGCAAAGGATGATACGACAGGTCATTGTGAGCCAGTTGAAGGTGCGAGGAGGTTCATTCCAAGTGTCCTGATGCAGCTTCACATCCTATTATATGTGCAACAGTTTCATGGTGCTGAGAAGCGCTGCTGTGGAGAGAGCGAAAATGAGAAAAAGTATTTCACTAGCTGTGATAATTTATTTCAAGCAACCTATAGGCTTAGTGGTAAAAATCTTCTCCATATATGGCACATGTGTGCCACGTCCAAAAAAGCACTCCATTCGCTCAGCGAAGAAGGGTTAGGGTTAGGGTTAGGTCAAGGGTTAGGGTTAGGGTTAGTGTTAGGGTTAGGGTTAGGGTTAGGGTTAGGGTTAGGGTTAGGGTTAGGGTTAGGGTAAGGGTTAGGGTTAGATTAAGGGTTAGGGTTAGGGTTTTGGCACTTATGGAACACATTTAGTTTGATGTGCTTTATTGCTTTATACACACAACTATAGTTCGAAAATTCACTTTATTCACTCTCAAACACATTGAGCAAAGGATGATACGACAGGTCATTGTGAGCCAGTTGAAGGTGCGAGGAGGCTCATTCCAAGTGTCCTGATGCAGCTTCACATCCAATTTATATCTGCAACAGTTTCATGGTGCTGAGAAGCGCTGCTGTGGAGTTAGAGCGAAAATTAGAAAAGTGTTTTACTCGCTGTAATAATGCATTCCAAGCAACCTATAGGCTTAGTGGTAAAAATCTTCTCCATACATGGCACATGTGTGCCACGTCCAAAAAAGAACTCCACTCGCTCAGAGAAGAGCGTTATGGCACTTATGGTAGACATTTAGTGTGATGTGCTTTATTGATTGGTACACACAACCATAGTTCGAAAATGCACTTTATTCACTCTCAAACACATTGTGAGCAAAGGATGATACGGCAGGTCATTGTGAGCCAGCGAAAAGGGCCAGGAGGCTCATTCCAAGTGTCCTGACGCAGCTTCACATCCCATTCTATCTGCAACAGTTTCATGGTGCTGAGAAGCGCTGCTGTGGAGTTTTAGCGAAAATGAGAAAAAGTATTTCACTAGCTGTGATAAATTATTTCAAGCAACCTATAGGCTTAGTGGTAAAAATCTTCTCCATACATGGCACATGTGTGCCACGTCCAAAAAAGCAGTCCATTTGCTCAGAGAAGAAGGGTTTGGGTTTGGGTTTGGGTTTGGGTTAGGGTTTAGGGTTAGGGTTAGGCGTGTAGGGCTGAGCCCCCCTGCCCCCTCTATTCGGGGGGGCAGTAGAGAATGCTCTGGCCCCCCTCCAGTTGGGACCTCCCCCCTGTCGGGACTGGGAGATGGCCCTTTGCGGTCGTGTGTCCCTCCTGCAGGCACGGGCACGACGCCTCCCGTGCTGTACTAGTGTCCCACCCCCCTCCCTTGGGTCCATGTTGGTACACTGGGTATAAATTTGTATATATCTTTTTATTATTTTTTATGTTTTGTGATTTTTTTCTTGGTTTTTAGATAATTTTTTTAATTTTTTTTCAATTTTTTTTAAATTTTAAAGAATGTAAAAATAAACAAGTAAACAAACACACAAACACACAAACAAACAAGTAAACAAACAAACAAGTAAAGTTCTTAAACAAAAGAAGACCTTAACAGGCTTGGTGGGTGTGTCCTTGCGACGTTTCGGCCGCTATGGGCCTTCTTCAGGCAAACACACCACAATTCAATTCACCCAACTAATGCAGCTGGTGTTGATCCAACAAAAGCAAAGTACAAAGTGAGGCACTTCCAACTTGCGCTCAAACTTTAAGTTGTCTAAATCAAACTTGAAAGTTGAACTTGTATTTTAACTCATCCATCCTCTTTTCCTTCCTTCCCTTTCCCCATGAATTGAACCTTATAGATTGTTGCCTACCCCTTCATGTATTTATATATTTATATGTTTTTAGATATTTATTCATTAATTTATATATTTATATGTTTATTTATTTATTGGGGTTAAGGTTAGGGTTGGGGGTAGGGTTAGGGCCAGGGTTAGGGCCAGGGTTAGGGTTAGGGTTAGGGTTAGGGTTAGGGTTAGGGTTAAGGTTAGGGTTAGGGTTAGGGTTAGGGTTAGGGTTAGGGTTAGGGTTTTGGCACTAATGGAACACATTTAGTGTGATGTGCTTTATTGCTTGGCACACACAACCATTGTTCGAAAATGCACTTTATTCACTCTCAAACACATTGTGAGCAAAGGATGATACGGCAGGTCATTGTGAGCCAGCGAAAAGGGCCAGGAGGCTCATTCCAAGTGTCCTGACGCAGCTTCACATCCCATTCTATCTGCAACAGTTTCATGGTGCTGAGAAGCGCTGCTGTGGAGTTATAGCGAAAATGAGAAAAAGTATTTCACTAGCTGTGATAAATTATTTCAAGCAACCTATAGGCTTAGTGGTAAAAATCTTCTCCATACATGGCACATGTGTGCCACGTCCAAAAAAGCAGTCCATTTGCTCAGAGAAGAAGGGTTTGGGTTTGGGTTTGGGTTTGGGTTAGGGTTTAGGGTTAGGGTTAGGGTTAGGGTTAGGGTTAGGGTTAGGGTTAGGGTTAGGGTTTTGGCACTTGTGGAACACATTTAGTGTGATGTGCTTTATTGCTTGGCACACACAACCATTGTTCGAAAATGCACTTTATTCACTCTCAAACACATTGTGAGCAAAGGATGATACGGCGGGTAATTGTGAGCCAGCGGAAGGTGCCAGGAGGCTCTTTCCAACTGACCTGCCGCAGCTTCTATCTGCAACAGTTTCATGGTGCTGCGAAGCACTGCTGAGGAGTTAGAGCGAAAATGAGAAAAAGTGTTTCGCTCGCTGTGATAATGTATTTCAAGCAACCTATAGGCTTAGTGGTAAAAATCTTCTCCATACATGGCACATGTGTGCCACGTCCAAAAAAGCAGTCCATTTGCTCAGAGAAGAAGGGTTTGGGTTTGGGTTTGGGTTAGGGTTAGGGTTTAGGGTTAGGGTTTTGGCACTTAGGTAACACATTTAGTGTGATGTGCTTTATTGCTTGGTACACACAACCATAGTTCGAAAATGCACTTAATTCACTCTCAAACACATTGTGAGCAAAGGATGATACGACAGGTCATTGTGAGCCAGTTGAAAGGGCGAGGAGGCTCATTCCAAGTGTCCTGATACAGATTGACATCCCATTATATATGCAACAGTTTCATGGTGCTGAGAAGCGCTGCTGTGGAGTTAGAGCGAAAATGAGAAAAAGTATTTCACTAGCTGTGATAATTTATTTCCAGCAACCTATAGGCTTAGTGGTAAAAATCTCCTCCATATATGGCACATGTGTCCCACGTCCAAAAAAGCACTCCATTCGCTCAGAGAAGAAGGGTTAGGGTTAGGTCAAGGGTTAGGGTTAGTGTTAGGATTAGGGTTAGGTTAAGGGTTAGGGTTAGGGTTAGGATTAGGGTTAGGGTTAGGTTAAGGGTTAGGGTTAGGGTTAGGGTTAGGATTAGGGTTAGGGTTAGGGTTAGGGTTAGGGTTAGGGTTAGGGTTAGGGTTAGGGTTAGGGTTAGGGTTAGGTTAAGGGTTAGGGTTTTGGTACTTATGGAACACATTTAGTGTGATGTGCTTTATTGTTTGGTACACACAACCGAATCGAAAATGCACTTTACACTCTCAAACACATTGAGCAAAGGATGATACGACAGTTCATTGTGAGCCAGCGGAAGGTGCGAGGAGGCTCATTCCAAGTGTCCTGATGCACCTTCACATCCCATTATATCTGCAACACTTTCATGGCACTTAGAAGCGCTGCTGTGGAGTTAGAGCGAAAATGAGAAAAAGTGTTTCACTCGCTGTGATAATGTATGGCAAGCAACCTATAGGCTTAGTGGTAAAAATCTTCTCCATATATGGCACATGTGTGCCATGTCCAAAAAGGCAGTCCATTCGCTCAGAGAAGAAGGGTTAGAGTTAGTGTTAGGTTAAGGGTTAGGGTTAGGGTTAGGGTTAGGGTTAGGGTTATTTAGGGTTAGGGTTAGGGTTAGGGTTAGGGTTAGGGTAGGGTTAGGGTTAGGTTAAGGGTTAGTGTTAGGGTTTTGGCACTTATGGAACACATTTAGTGTGATGTGCTTTATTGCTTGGTACACACAACCATAGTTCGAAAATGCACTTTATTCACTCTCAAACACATTAAGCAAAGGATGATACGACAGGTCATTGTGAGCCAGTTGAAGGTGCGAGGAGGCTCATTCCAAATGTCCTGATACAGCTTTCCATCCCATTATATATGCAACAGTTTCATGGTGCTGAGAAGCGCTGCTGTGGAGTTAGAGCGAAAATGAGAAAAAGTATTTCACTAGCTGTGATAATTTATTTTAAGCAACCTATAGGCTTAGTGGTAAAAATCTTCGCCATACATGGCACATGTGTGCCACGTCCAAAAAAGCAGTCCATTCGCTCAGAGAAGAAGGGTTAGGGTTAGGTTAAGGGTTAGGGTTAGGGTTAGGGTTAGGGTTAGGGTTAGGGTTAGGGTTAGGGTTAGGGTTAGGGTTAGGGTTAGGGTTAGGGTTAGGGTTAGGGTTAGGATTAGGGATAGGGTTAGGGCCCGGAGGCTCATTCCAAGTGTCCTGACGCAGCTTCACATCCCATTCTATCTGCAAGAGTTTCATGGTGCTGAGAAGCGCTAATGTGGAGTTAGAGCGAAAATGAGAAAAAGTATTTCACTAGCTGTGATAATTTATTTCCAGCAACCTATAGGCTTAGTGGTAAAAATCTCCTCCATATATGGCACATGTGTCCCACGTCCAAAAAAGCACTCCATTCGCTCAGAGAAGAAGGGTTAGGGTTAGGTCAAGGGTTAGGGTTAGGGTTAGGGTTAGGGTTAGGGTTAGGTTAAGGGTTAGGGTTTTGGTACTTATGGAACACATTTAGTGTGATGTGCTTTATTGTTTGGTACACACAACCGAATCGAAAATGCACTTTACACTCTCAAACACATTGAGCAAAGGATGATACGACAGGTCATTGTGAGCCAGCGGAAGGTGCGAGGAGGCTCATTCCAAGTGTCCTGATGCACCTTCACATCCCATTATATCTGCAACACTTTCATGGCACTTAGAAGCGCTGCTGTGGAGTTAGAGCGAAAATGAGAAAAAGTGTTTCACTCGCTGTGATAATGTATGGCAAGCAACCTATAGGCTTAGTGGTAAAAATCTTCTCCATATATGGCACATGTGTGCCATGTCCAAAAAGGCAGTCCATTCGCTCAGAGAAGAAGGGTTAGAGTTAGTGTTAGGTTAAGGGTTAGGGTTAGGGTTAGGGTTAGGGTTAGGGTTATTTAGGGTTAGGGTTAGGGTTAGGGTTAGGGTTAGGGTTAGGGTAGGGTTAGGGTTAGGTTAAGGGTTAGTGTTAGGGTTTTGGCACTTATGGAACACATTTAGTGTGATGTGCTTTATTGCTTGGTACACACAACCATAGTTCGAAAATGCACTTTATTCACTCTCAAACACATTAAGCAAAGGATGATACGACAGGTCATTGTGAGCCAGTTGAAGGTGCGAGGAGGCTCATTCCAAATGTCCTGATACAGCTTTCCATCCCATTATATATGCAACAGTTTCATGGTGCTGAGAAGCGCTGCTGTGGAGTTAGAGCGAAAATGAGAAAAAGTATTTCACTAGCTGTGATAATTTATTTTAAGCAACCTATAGGCTTAGTGGTAAAAATCTTCGCCATACATGGCACATGTGTGCCACGTCCAAAAAAGCAGTCCATTCGCTCAGAGAAGAAGGGTTAGGGTTAGGGTTAGGGTTAGGGTTAGGGTTAGGGTTAGGGTTAGGGTTAGGGTTAGGGTTAGGGTTAGGGTTAGGGTTAGGGTTAGGGTTAGGGTTAGGGTTAGGATTAGGGATAGGGTTAGGGCCCGGAGGCTCATTCCAAGTGTCCTGACGCAGCTTCACATCCCATTCTATCTGCAAGAGTTTCATGGTGCTGAGAAGCGCTAATGTGGAGTTAGAGCGAAAATGAGAAAAAGTATTTCACTAGCTGTGATAATTTATTTCAAGCAACCTATAGGCTTAGTGGTAAAAATCTTCTTCATATATGGCACATGTGTGCTACGTCCAAAAAAGCAGTCCATTCGCTCAGAGAAGAAGGGTTAGGTTAAGGGTTAGGGTTAGGATTAGGTCAAGGGTTAGGGTTAGCGTTAGGGTTAGGGTTAGGGTTAGGGTTAGGTAAAGGGTTAGGGCTAGGGCTAGGGCTAGGGCTAGGGCTAGGGTTAGGGTTAGGTTAAGGGTTAGGGTTAGGGTTTTGGCATTTATGGAACACATTTAGTGTGATGTGCTTTATTGCTTTGTACACACAACTATAGTTCGAAAATGCACTTTATTCACTCTCAAACACATTGAGCAAAGGATGATACGACAGGTCATTGTGAGCCAGTTGAAGGTGCGAGGAGGTTCATTCCAAGTGTCCTGATCCAGCTTCACATCCTATTATATGTGCAACAGTTTCATGGTGCTGAGAAGCGCTGCTGTGGAGAGAGCGAAAATGAGAAAAAGTATTTCACTAGCTGTGATAAATTATTTCAAGCAACCTATAGGCTTAGTGGTAAAAATCTTCTCCATACATGGCACATGTGTGCCACGTCCAAAAAAGCAGTCCATTTGCTCAGAGAAGAAGGGTTTGGGTTTGGGTTTGGGTTAGGGTTTAGGGTTAGGGTTAGGGTTAGGGTTAGGGTTAGGGTTAGGGTTAGGGTTAGGGTTAGGGTTAGGGTTAGGGTTTTGGCACTTGTGGAACACATTTAGTGTGATGTGCTTTATTGCTTGGCACACACAACCATTGTTCGAAAATGCACTTTATTCACTCTCAAACACATTGTGAGCAAAGGATGATACGGCGGGTAATTGTGAGCCAGCGGAAGGTGCCAGGAGGCTCTTTCCAACTGACCTGCCGCAGCTTCTATCTGCAACAGTTTCATGGTGCTGCGAAGCACTGCTGAGGAGTTAGAGCGAAAATGAGAAAAAGTGTTTCGCTCGCTGTGATAATGTATTTCAAGCAACCTATAGGCTTAGTGGTAAAAATCTTCTCCATACATGGCACATGTGTGCCACGTACAAAAAAGCAGTCCATTTGCTCAGAGAAGAAGGGTTTGGGTTTGGGTTTGGGTTTGGGTTTGGGTTAGGGTTAGGGTTTAGGGTTAGGGTTTTGGCACTTAGGTAACACATTTAGTGTGATGTGCTTTATTGCTTGGTACACACAACCATAGTTCGAAAATGCACTTAATTCACTCTCAAACACATTGTGAGCAAAGGATGATACGACAGGTCATTGTGAGCCAGTTGAAGGGGCGAGGAGGCTCATTCCAAGTGTCCTGATACAGATTGACATCCCATTATATATGCAACAGTTTCATGGTGCTGAGAAGCGCTGCTGTGGAGTTAGAGCGAAAATGAGAAAAAGTATTTCACTAGCTGTGATAATTTATTTCCAGCAACCTATAGGCTTAGTGGTAAAAATCTCCTCCATATATGGCACATGTGTCCCACGTCCAAAAAAGCACTCCATTCGCTCAGAGAAGAAGGGTTAGGGTTAGGTCAAGGGTTAGGGTTAGTGTTAGGATTAGGGTTAGGTTAAGGGTTAGGGTTAGGGTTAGGATTAGGGTTAGGGTTAGGTTAAGGGTTAGGGTTAGGGTTAGGGTTAGGGTTAGGGTTAGGATTAGGGTTAGGGTTAGGGTTAGGGTTAGGGTTAGGGTTAGGGTTAGGGTTAGGGTTAGGGTTAGGGTTAGGGTTAGGGTTAGGTTAAGGGTTAGGGTTTTGGTACTTATGGAACACATTTAGTGTGATGTGCTTTATTGTTTGGTACACACAACCGAATCGAAAATGCACTTTACACTCTCAAACACATTGAGCAAAGGATGATACGACAGGTCATTGTGAGCCAGCGGAAGGTGCGAGGAGGCTCATTCCAAGTGTCCTGATGCACCTTCACATCCCATTATATCTGCAACACTTTCATGGCACTTAGAAGCGCTGCTGTGGAGTTAGAGCGAAAATGAGAAAAAGTGTTTCACTCGCTGTGATAATGTATGGCAAGCAACCTATAGGCTTAGTGGTAAAAATCTTCTCCATATATGGCACATGTGTGCCATGTCCAAAAAGGCAGTCCATTCGCTCAGAGAAGAAGGGTTAGAGTTAGTGTTAGGTTAAGGGTTAGGGTTAGGGTTAGGGTTAGGGTTAGGGTTATTTAGGGTTAGGGTTAGGGTTAGGGTTAGGGTTAGGGTTAGGGTTAGGGTAGGGTTAGGGTTAGGTTAAGGGTTAGTGTTAGGGTTTTGGCACTTATGGAACACATTTAGTGTGATGTGCTTTATTGCTTGGTACACACAACCATAGTTCGAAAATGCACTTTATTCACTCTCAAACACATTAAGCAAAGGATGATACGACAGGTCATTGTGAGCCAGTTGAAGGTGCGAGGAGGCTCATTCCAAATGTCCTGATACAGCTTTCCATCCCATTATATATGCAACAGTTTCATGGTGCTGAGAAGCGCTGCTGTGGAGTTAGAGCGAAAATGAGAAAAAGTATTTCACTAGCTGTGATAATTTATTTTAAGCAACCTATAGGCTTAGTGGTAAAAATCTTCGCCATACATGGCACATGTGTGCCACGTCCAAAAAAGCAGTCCATTCGCTCAGAGAAGAAGGGTTAGGGTTAGGTTAAGGGTTAGGGTTAGGGTTAGGGTTAGGGTTAGGGTTAGGGTTAGGGTTAGGGTTAGGGTTAGGGTTAGGGTTAGGGTTAGGGTTAGGGTTAGGGTTAGGGTTAGGGTTAGGGTTAGGGTTAGGGTTAGGGTTAGGGTTAGGGATAGGGTTAGGGCCCGGAGGCTCATTCCAAGTGTCCTGACGCAGCTTCACATCCCATTCTATCTGCAAGAGTTTCATGGTGCTGAGAAGCGCTAATGTGGAGTTAGAGCGAAAATGAGAAAAAGTATTTCACTAGCTGTGATAATTTATTTCAAGCAACCTATAGGCTTAGTGGTAAAAATCTTCTTCATATATGGCACATGTGTGCTACGTCCAAAAAAGCAGTCCATTCGCTCAGAGAAGAAGGGTTAGGTTAAGGGTTAGGGTTAGGATTAGGTCAAGGGTTAGGGTTAGGGTTAGCGTTAGGGTTAGGGTTAGGGTTAGGGTTAGGTAAAGGGTTAGGGCTAGGGCTAGGGCTAGGGCTAGGGTTAGGGTTAGGTTAAGGGTTAGGGTTAGGGTTTTGGCATTTATGGAACACATTTAGTGTGATGTGCTTTATTGCTTTGTACACACAACTATAGTTCGAAAATGCACTTTATTCACTCTCAAACACATTGAGCAAAGGATGATACGACAGGTCATTGTGAGCCAGTTGAAGGTGCGAGGAGGTTCATTCCAAGTGTCCTGATCCAGCTTCACATCCTATTATATGTGCAACAGTTTCATGGTGCTGAGAAGCGCTGCTGTGGAGAGAGCGAAAATGAGAAAAAGTATTTCACTAGCTGTGATAATTTATTTCAAGCAACCTATAGGCTTAGTGGTAAAAATCTTCTCCATATATGGCACATGTGTGCCACGTCCAAAAAAGCACTCCATTCGCTCAGAGAAGAAGGGTTAGGGTTAGGGTTAGGTCAAGGGTTAGGGTTAGGGTTAGTGTTAGGGTTAGGGTTAGGGTTAGGGTTAGGGTAAGGGTTAGGGTTAGCTTAAGGGTTAGGGTTAGGGTTTTGGCACTTATGGAACACATTTAGTGTGATGTGCTTTATTGCTTTATACACACAACTATAGTTCGAAAATTCACTTTATTCACTCTCAAACACATTGAGCAAAGGATGATACGACAGGTCATTGTGAGCCAGTTGAAGGTGCGAGGAGGCTCATTCCAAGTGTCCTGATGCAGCTTCACATCCCATTTATATCTGCAACAGTTTCATGGTGCTGAGAAGCGCTGCTGTGGAGTTAGAGCGAAAATTAGAAAAGTGTTTCACTCGCTGTAATAATGCATTCCAAGCAACCTATAGGCTTAGTGGTAAAAATCTTCTCCATACATGGCACATGTGTGCCACGTCCAAAAAAGAACTCCACTCGCTCAGAGAAGAGCGTTATGGCACTTATGGTAGACATTTAGTGTGATGTAGGGCCAGGGTTAGGGCCAGGGTTAGGGTTAGGGTTAGGGTTAGGGTTAAGGTTAGGGTTAGGGTTAGGGTTAGGGTTAGGGTTAGGGTTAGGGTTAGGGTTTTGGCACTTATGGAACACATTTAGTGTGATGTGCTTTATTGCTTGGCACACACAACCATTGTTCGAAAATGCACTTTATTCACTCTCAAACACATTGTGAGCAAAGGATGATACGGCAGGTCATTGTGAGCCAGCGAAAAGGGCCAGGAGGCTCATTCCAAGTGTCCTGACGCAGCTTCACATCCCATTCTATCGGCAACAGTTTCATGGTGCTGAGAAGCGCTGCTGTGGAGTTATAGCGAAAATGAGAAAAAGTATTTCACTAGCTGTGATAAATTATTTCAAGCAACCTATAGGCTTAGTGGTAAAAATCTTCTCCATACATGGCACATGTGTGCCACGTCCAAAAAAGGAGTCCATTTGCTCAGAGAAGAAGGGTTTGGGTTTGGGTTTGGGTTTGGGTTTGGGTTAGGGTTTAGGGTTAGGGTTAGGGTTAGGGTTTTGGCACTTATGGAACACATTTAGTGTGATGTGCTTTATTGCTTGGCACACACAACCATTGTTCGAAAATGCACTTTATTCACTCTCAAACACATTGTGAGCAAAGGATGATACGGCGGGTAATTGTGAGCCAGCGGAAGGTGCCAGGAGGCTCTTTCCAACTGACCTGCCGCAGCTTCTATCTGCAACAGTTTCATGGTGCTGCGAAGCACTGCTGAGGAGTTAGAGCGAAAATGAGAAAAAGTGTTTCGCTCGCTGTGATAATGTATTTCAAGCAACCTATAGGCTTAGTGGTAAAAATCTTCTCCATACATGGCACATGTGTGCCACGTCCAAAAAAGCAGTCCATTTGCTCAGAGAAGAAGGGTTTGGGTTTGGGTTAGGGTTAGGGTTTAGGGTTAGGGTTTTGGCACTTATGTAACACATTTAGTGTGATGTGCTTTATTGCTTGGTACACACAACCATAGTTCGAAAATGCACTTAATTCACTCTCAAACACATTGTGAGCAAAGGATGATACGACAGGTCATTGTGAGCCAGTTGAAGGGGCGAGGAGGCTCATTCCAAGTGTCCTGATACAGATTGACATCCCATTATATATGCAACAGTTTCATGGTGCTGAGAAGCGCTGCTGTGGAGTTAGAGCGAAAATGAGAAAAAGTATTTCACTAGCTGTGATAATTTATTTCCAGCAACCTATAGGCTTAGTGGTAAAAATCTCCTCCATATATGGCACATGTGTCCCACGTCCAAAAAAGCACTCCATTCGCTCAGAGAAGAAGGGTTAGGGTTAGGTTAAGGGTTAGGGTTAGTGTTAGGATTAGGGTTAGGTTAAGGGTTAGGGTTAGGGTTAGGGTTAGGGTTAGGGTTAGGTTAAGGGTTAGGGTTTTGGTACTTATGGAACACATTTAGTGTGATGTGTTTTATTGTTTGGTACACACAACCGAATCGAAAATGCACTTTATTCACTCTCAAACACATTGTGAGGAAAGGATGATAGCGCAGGTCATTGTGAGCCAGCGGAAGGTGCGAGGAGGCTCATTCCAAGTGTCCTGATGCAGCTTCACATCCCATTCTATCTGCAACAGTTTCATTTGGCTAAGAAGCATTGCTGTGGAGTTAGACCTAAAATGAGAAAAAGTGTTTTATCCGCTGTGATAATGTATTTCAAGCAACCTATAGGCTTAGTGGTAAAAATCTTCTCCATATATGGCACATGTGTGCCACGTCCAAAAAAGCACTCCATTCGCTCAGAGAAGAAGGGTTAGGGTTAGGGGTAGGGTTAGTGTTAGGGTTAGGGTTAGGTTTAGGGTTAGGGTGAGGGTTAGGGGTAGGGTTAGTGTTAGGGTTAGGGTTAGGTTAAGGGTTAGGGTTAGGGTTAGGGTTAGGTTAAGGGTTAGGGTTAGGGTTAGGGTTAGGGTTAGGGTTAGGGTTAGGTTTAGGGTTAGATTTAGGGTTAGGTTAAGGGTTAGGGTTAGGTTCAGGGTTAGGGTTAGGGTTAGGGTTAGGGTTAGGTTAAGGGTTAGGGTTAGGTTCAGGGTTAGGGTTAGGGTTAGGGTTAGGGTTAGGGTTAGGGTTAGGGTTAGGTTAAGGGTTAGGGTTAGGGTTTTGGCACTTATGGAACACGTTTAGTGTGATTTGCTTTATTGCTTGGCACAAACAACCATTGTTCGAAAATGCACTTTATTCACTCTCAAACACATTGTGAGCAAAGGATGATACGGCGGGTCATTGTGAGCCAGCGGAAGGTGCCAGGAGGCTCATTACAAGTGTCCTGACGCATCTTCGCATCCCGTTCTAAGAAGCATTGCTGTGGAGTTAGAGTGAAAATTAGAAAAAGTGTTTCACTCGCTGTAATAATGTATTCCAAGCAAGCTATAGGCTTTGTGGTAAAAATCTTCTCCATACATGGCACATGTGTGCCACGTCCAAAAAAGAACTCACTCGCTCAGAGAAGAAGGGTTAGGGTTAGGGTTAGGTTAAGGGTTAGGGTTAGGGTTAGGGTTAGGGTTAGGGTTAGGGTTAGGGTTAGGGTTAGGGTTAGGGTTAGGGTTAGGGTTAGGTTTAGGGTTAGATTTAGGGTTAGGTTAAGGGTTAGGGTTAGGTTCAGGGTTAGGTTAAGGGTTAGGGTTAGGGTTAGGGTTAGGGTTAGGGTTAGGGTTAGGTTAAGGGTTAGGGTTAGGGTTAGGTTAAGGGTTAGGGTTAGGGTTAGGGTTTTGGCACTTATGGAACACATGTATTGTGATGTGTTTATTGCTTGGCACACACAACCATTGTTCGAAAATGCACTTTATTCACTCTCAAACACATTGTGAGCAAAGGATGATACGGCGGTTCATTGTGAGCCAGCGGAAGATGCCAGGAGATTCATTACAAGTGTCCCGACGCAGCTTCACATCCCATTCTATCTGCAACAGTTTCATGCTGCTGAGAAGCACTGCTGCGGAGTTAGAGCGAAAATGAGAAAAAGTGTTTCGCTCGCTGTGATAATGTATTTCAAGCAACCTAAAAGCTTTGTGGTAAAAATCTTCTCCATATATGGCCTGTGTGTGCCACGTCCAAAAAACCACTCAACCCGCTAGAGAACAGCGTTTTGGCACTTATGGAACACATTTAGTGTGATGTGCTTTATTGCTTGGTACACACAACCATTGTTCGAAAATGCACTTTATTCACTCTCAAACACATTGTGAGCAAAGGATGATACGGTGGTTCATTGTGAGCCAGCGGAAGATGCCAGGAGATTCATTACAAGTGTCCCGACGCAGCTTCACATCCCATTCTATCTGCAACAGTTTCATGGTGCTGAGAAGCGCTGCTGTGGAGTTAGAGCGAAAATCAGAAAAAGTGTTTCACTCGCTGTGATAATGTATTTCAAGCAACCTATAGGCTTAGTGGTAAAAATCTTCTCCATATATGGCACATGTGTGCCACGTCCAAAAAAGCACTCCATTCGCTCAGAGAAGAAGGGTTACGGTTAGGGTTAGTGTTAGTGTTAGTGTTAGTGTTAGTGTTAGTGTTAGTGTTAGTGTTAGGGTTAGGGTTAGGGTTAGGGTTAGGGTTAGGGTTAGGGTTAGGGTTAGGTTTAGGGTTAGGTTTAGGGTTAGGTTAAGGGTTAGGGTTAGGGTTAGGTTAAGGGTTAGGGTTAGGGTTAGGTTAAGGGTTAGGGCTAGGGCTAGGGTTAGGGTTAGGGTTAGGGTTAGGTTAAGGGTTAGGGTTAGGGTTAGGGTTAGGGTTAGGGTTAGGGTTAGGGTTAGGGTTAGGGTTAGGTTAAGGGTTAGGGTTAGGGTTAGGGTTAGGGTTTAGGGTTGGGGTAGGCGTAGGGGTAGGTTAAGGGTTAGGGTTAGGGTTAGGGTTAGGGTTAGGGTTAGGGTTTAGGGTTAGGGGTAGGCGTAGGGGTAGGTTAAGGGTTAGGGTTAGGGTTAGGTTAAGGGTTAGGGTTAGGGTTTTGGCACTTATGGAACACGTTTAGTGTGATTTGCTTTATTGCTTGGCACAAACAACCATTGTTCGAAAATGCACTTTATTCACTCTCAAACACATTGTGAGCAAAGGATGATACGGCGGGTCATTGTGAGCCAGCGGAAGGTGCCAGGAGGCTCATTACAAGTGTCCTGACGCATCTTCGCATCCCGTTCTATCTGCAACCATTTCATGTGGCTAAGAAGCATTGCTGTGGAGTTAGAGTGAAAATTAGAAAAAGTGTTTCACTCGCTGTAATAATGTATTCCAAGCAAGCTATAGGCTTTGTGGTAAAAATCTTCTCCATACATGGCACATGTGTGCCACGTCCAAAAAAGAACTCACTCGCTCAGAGAAGAAGGGTTAGGGTTAGGGTTAGGTTAAGGGTTAGGGTTAGGGTTAGGGTTAGGGTTAGGGTTAGGGTTAGGGTTAGGGTTAGGGTTAGGGTTAGGTTTAGGGTTAGATTTAGGGTTAGGTTAAGGGTTAGGGTTAGGTTCAGGGTTAGGTTAAGGGTTAGGGTTAGGGTTAGGGTTAGGGTTAGGGTTAGGGTTAGGGTTAGGGTTAGGGTTAGGGTTAGGGTTAGGGTTAGGGTTAGTGTTAGGTTAAGGGTTAGGGTTAGGGTTAGGTTAAGGGTTAGGGTTAGGGTTAGGGTTTTGGCACTTATGGAACACATGTATTGTGATGTGTTTATTGCTTGGCACACACAACCATTGTTCGAAAATGCACTTTATTCACTCTCAAACACATTGTGAGCAAAGGATGATACGGCGGTTCATTGTGAGCCAGCGGAAGATGCCAGGAGATTCATTACAAGTGTCCCGACGCAGCTTCACATCCCATTCTATCTGCAACAGTTTCATGCTGCTGAGAAGCACTGCTGCGGAGTTAGAGCGAAAATGAGAAAAAGTGTTTCGCTCGCTGTGATAATGTATTTCAAGCAACCTAAAAGCTTTGTGGTAAAAATCTTCTCCATATATGGCCTGTGTGTTCCACGTCCAAAAAACCACTCAACCCGCTAGAGAACAGCGTTTTGGCACTTATGGAACACATTTAGTGTGATGTGCTTTATTGCTTGGTACACACAACCATTGTTCGAAAATGCACTTTATTCACTCTCAAACACATTGTGAGCAAAGGATGATACGGTGGTTCATTGTGAGCCAGCGGAAGATGCCAGGAGATTCATTACAAGTGTCCCGACGCAGCTTCACATCCCATTCTATCTGCAACAGTTTCATGGTGCTGAGAAGCGCTGCTGTGGAGTTAGAGCGAAAATCAGAAAAAGTGTTTCACTCGCTGTGATAATGTATTTCAAGCAACCTATAGGCTTAGTGGTAAAAATCTTCTCCATATATGGCACATGTGTGCCACGTCCAAAAAAGCACTCCATTCGCTCAGAGAAGAAGGGTTAGGGTTAGGGTTAGTGTTAGTGTTAGTGTTAGTGTTAGTGTTAGTGTTAGTGTTAGTGTTAGTGTTAGTGTTAGTGTTAGTGTTAGGGTTAGGGTTAGGGTTAGGGTTAGGTTTAGGGTTAGGTTTAGGGTTAGGTTAAGGGTTAGGGTTAGGGTTAGGTTAAGGGTTAGGGTTAGGGTTAGGTTAAGGGTTAGGGCTAGGGCTAGGGTTAGGGTTAGGGTTAGGGTTAGGGTTAGGGTTAGGTTAAGGGTTAGGGTTAGGGTTAGGGTTAGGGTTAGGGTTAGGGTTAGGTTAAGGGTTAGGGTTAGGGTTAGGGTTAGGGTTTAGGGTTAGGGTTTAGGGGTAGGCGTAGGGGTAGGTTAAGGGTTAGGGTTAGGGTTAGGGTTAGGGTTAGGGTTAGGGTTAGGGTTAGGGTTAGGGTTAGGGTTAGGGTTAGGGTTAGGGTTAGGGTTAGGGTTCGGGTTAGGTTTGGGGTTAGGGTTAGGTTAAGGGTTAGGGTTAGGTTAAGGGTTAGGGTTAGGTGTGGGTTAGGTGTGGGTTAGGGTTAGGTTAAGGGTTAGCGTTAGGGTTTTGGGAATTATGGAACACATTCAGTGTGATGTGCTTCATTGCTTGGTGCAACAGTTTCATGGTGCTGAGAAGCGCTGCTGTGGAGTTAGAGCGAAAATGAGAAAAAGTGTTTCACTCGCTGTGATAATGTATTTCAAGCAACCTATAGGCTTAGTGGTAAGAATCTTCTCCATATATGGCACATGTGTGCCACGTCCAAAAAAGCACTCAACCCGCTCAGAGAACAGCGTTTTGGCACTTATGGAACACATTTAGTGTGATGTGCTTTATTGCTTGGTACACACAACCATTGTTCGAAAATGCACTTTATTCACTCTCAAACACATTGTGAGCAAAGGATGATACGACAGGTCATTGGGAGCCAGCTGAAGGTGCGAGGAGGCTTATTCCAAGTGTCCTGATGCAGCTTCACATCCCATTCTATCTGCAACAGTTTCATGGTGCTGAGAAGCGCTAATGTGGAGTTAGAGCGAAAATGAGAAAAAGTATTTCACTAGCTGTGATAATTTATTTCAAGCAACCTATAGGCTTAGTGGTAAAAATCTTCTCCATATATGGCACATGTGTGCTACGTCCAAAAAAGCAGTCCATTCGCTCAGAGAAGAAGGGTTAGGTTAAGGGTTAGGGTTAGGATTAGGTCAAGGGTTAGGGTTAGGGTTAGGGTTAGGGTTAGGGTTAGCGTTAGGGTTAGGGTTAGGTTAAGGGTTAGGGCTAGGGCTAGGGCTAGGGTTAGGGTTAGGTTAAGGGTTAGGGTTAGGGTTTTGGCATTTATGGAACACATTTAGTGTGATGTGCTTTATTGCTTTGTACACACAACTATAGTTCGAAAATGCACTTTATTCACTCTCAAACACATTGAGCAAAGGATGATACGACAGGTCATTGTGAGCCAGTTGAAGGTGCGAGGAGGTTCATTCCAAGTGTCCTGATGCAGCTTCACATCCTATTATATGTGCAACAGTTTCATGGTGCTGAGAAGCGCTGCTGTGGAGAGAGCGAAAATGAGAAAAAGTATTTCACTAGCTGTGATAATTTATTTCAAGCAACCTATAGGCTTAGTGGTAAAAATCTTCTCCATATATGGCACATGTGTGCCACGTCCAAAAAAGCACTCCATTCGCTCAGAGAAGAAGGGTTAGGGTTAGGGTTAGGTCAAGGGTTAGGGTTAGGGTTAGTGTTAGGGTTAGGGTTAGGGTTAGGGTTAGGGTTAGGGTTAGGGTTAGGGTTAGGGTTAGGGTAAGGGTTAGGGTTAGGTTAAGGGTTAGGGTTAGGGTTTTGGCACTTATGGAACACATTTAGTTTGATGTGCTTTATTGCTTTATACACACAACTATATACTACATACTATATAGTTCGAAAATGCACTTTATTCACTCTCAAACACATTGAGCAAAGGATGATACGACAGGTCATTGTGAGCCAGCGGAAGGTGCGAGGAGGCTCATTCCAAGTGTCCTGATGCACCTTTACATCCCATTATATCTGCAACAGTTTCATGGCGCTGAGAAGCGCTGCTGTGGAGTTAGAGCGAAAATGAGAAAAAGTGTTTCACTCGCTGTGATAATGTATTTCAAGCAACCTATAGGCTTAGTGGTAAAAATCTTCTCCATACATGGCACAAGTGTGCCACGTCCAAAAAAGAACTCCACTCGCTCAGAGAAGAGCGTTTTGGCACTTATGGTAGACATTAAGCGTGATGTGCTTTATTGATTGGTACACACAACCATAGTTCGAAAATGCACTTTATTCACTCTGAAACACATTGTGAGCAAAAGATGATACGGCAGGTCATTGTGAGCCAGCGAAAGAGGCCAGGAGGCTCATTCCAAGTTTCCTGACGCAGCTTTACATCCCATTCCATCTGCAACAGTTTCATGGTGCTGAGAAGCGCTGCTGTGGAGTTCGAGCGAAAATGAGAAAAAGTGTTTCACTCTCTGTGATAATGTATTTCCAGCAACCTATAGGCTTAGTGGTAAAAATCTTCTCCATACATGGCACATGTGTGCTACGTCCAAAAAGGCAGTCCATTCGCTCAGAGAAGAAGGGTTAGAGTTAGTGTTAGGTTAAGGGTTAGGGTTAAGGTTAGGGTTAGGGTTAGGGTTAGGGTTAGGGTTAGGGTTAGGGTTAGGGTTAGGGTTAGGGTTAGGGTTAGGGTTAGGGTTAGGGTTACGGTTAGGGTTACGGTTACGGTTAGGGTTAGGGTTAGGGTAGGGTTAGGGTTAGGTTAAGGGTTAGCGTTAAGGGTTAGGTTTAGTGTGATGTGCTTTATTGCTTGGTACACACAACCATAGTTCGAAAATGCACTTTATTCACTCTCAAACACATTAAGCAAAGGATGATACGACAGGTCATTGTGAGCCAGTTGAAGGTGCGAGGAGGCTCATTCCAAATGTCCTGATACAGCTTTCCATCCCATTATATATGCAACAGTTTCATGGTGCTGAGAAGAAGGGTTAGGGTTAGTGTTAGGTTAAGGGTTAGGGTTAGGGTTAGGGTTAGGGTTAGGGTTAGGGTTAGGGATAGGGTTAGGGCCCGGAGGCTCATTCCAAGTGTCCTGACGCAGCTTCACATCCCATTCTATCTGCAACAGTTTCATGGTGCTGAGAAGCGCTAATGTGGAGTTAGAGCGAAAATGAGAAAAAGTATTTCACTAGCTGTGATAATTTATTTCAAGCAACCTATAGGCTTAGTGGTAAAAATCTTCTCCATATATGGCACATGTGTGCTACCTCCAAAAAAGCAGTCCATTCGCTCAGAGAAGAAGGGTTAGGTTAAGGGTTAGGGTTAGGATTAGGTCAAGGGTTAGGGTTAGGGTTAGGGTTAGGGTTAGGGTTAGGGTTAGGGTTAGGGTTAGGGTTAGGGTTAGCGTTAGGGTTAGGGTTAGGTTAAGGGTTAGGGCTAGGGCTAGGGCTAGGGTTAGGGTTAGGTTAAGGGTTAGGGTTAGGGTTTTGGCATTTATGGAACACATTTAGTGTGATGTGCTTTATTGCTTTGTACACACAACTATAGTTCGAAAATGCACTTTATTCACTCTCAAACACATTGAGCAAAGGATGATACGACAGGTCATTGTGAGCCAGTTGAAGGTGCGAGGAGGTTCATTCCAAGTGTCCTGATGCAGCTTCACATCCTATTATATGTGCAACAGTTTCATGGTGCTGAGAAGCGCTGCTGTGGAGAGAGCGAAAATGAGAAAAAGTATTTCACTAGCTGTGATAATTTATTTCAAGCAACCTATAGGCTTAGTGGTAAAAATCTTCTCCATATATGGCACATGTGTGCCACGTCCAAAAAAGCACTCCATTCGCTCAGCGAAGAAGGGTTAGGGTTAGGGTTAGGTCAAGGGTTAGGGTTAGGGTTAGTGTTAGGGTTAGGGTTAGGGTTAGGGTTAGGGTTAGGGTTAGGGTTAGGGTTAGGGTAAGGGTTAGGGTTAGATTAAGGGTTAGGGTTAGGGTTTTGGCACTTATGGAACACATTTAGTTTGATGTGCTTTATTGCTTTATACACACAACTATAGTTCGAAAATTCACTTTATTCACTCTCAAACACATTGAGCAAAGGATGATACGACAGGTCATTGTGAGCCAGTTGAAGGTGCGAGGAGGCTCATTCCAAGTGTCCTGATGCAGCTTCACATCCAATTTATATCTGCAACAGTTTCATGGTGCTGAGAAGCGCTGCTGTGGAGTTAGAGCGAAAATTAGAAAAGTGTTTTACTCGCTGTAATAATGCATTCCAAGCAACCTATAGGCTTAGTGGTAAAAATCTTCTCCATACATGGCACATGTGTGCCACGTCCAAAAAAGAACTCCACTCGCTCAGAGAAGAGCGTTATGGCACTTATGGTAGACATTTAGTGTGATGTGCTTTATTGATTGGTACACACAACCATAGTTCGAAAATGCACTTTATTCACTCTCAAACACATTGTGAGCAAAGGATGATACGGCAGGTCATTGTGAGCCAGCGAAAAGGGCCAGGAGGCTCATTCCAAGTGTCCTGACGCAGCTTCACATCCCATTCTATCTGCAACAGTTTCATGGTGCTGAGAAGCGCTGCTGTGGAGTTTTAGCGAAAATGAGAAAAAGTATTTCACTAGCTGTGATAAATTATTTCAAGCAACCTATAGGCTTAGTGGTAAAAATCTTCTCCATACATGGCACATGTGTGCCACGTCCAAAAAAGCAGTCCATTTGCTCAGAGAAGAAGGGTTTGGGTTTGGGTTTGGGTTTGGGTTAGGGTTTAGGGTTAGGGTTAGGCGTGTAGGGCTGAGCCCCCCTGCCCCCTCTATTCGGGGGGGCAGTAGAGAATGCTCTGGCCCCCCTCCAGTTGGGACCTCCCCCCTGTCGGGACTGGGAGATGGCCCTTTGCGGTCGTGTGTCCCTCCTGCAGGCACGGGCACGACGCCTCCCGTGCTGTACTAGTGTCCCACCCCCCTCCCTTGGGTCCATGTTGGTACACTGGGTATAAATTTGTATATATCTTTTTATTATTTTTTATGTTTTGTGATTTTTTTCTTGGTTTTTAGATAATTTTTTTAATTTTTTTTCAATTTTTTTTAAATTTTAAAGAATGTAAAAATAAACAAGTAAACAAACACACAAACACACAAACAAACAAGTAAACAAACAAACAAGTAAAGTTCTTAAACAAAAGAAGACCTTAACAGGCTTGGTGGGTGTGTCCTTGCGACGTTTCGGCCGCTATGGGCCTTCTTCAGGCAAACACACCACAATTCAATTCACCCAACTAATGCAGCTGGTGTTGATCCAACAAAAGCAAAGTACAAAGTGAGGCACTTCCAACTTGCGCTCAAACTTTAAGTTGTCTAAATCAAACTTGAAAGTTGAACTTGTATTTTAACTCATCCATCCTCTTTTCCTTCCTTCCCTTTCCCCATGAATTGAACCTTATAGATTGTTGCCTACCCCTTCATGTATTTATATATTTATATGTTTTTAGATATTTATTCATTAATTTATATATTTATATGTTTATTTATTTATTGGGGTTAAGGTTAGGGTTGGGGGTAGGGTTAGGGCCAGGGTTAGGGCCAGGGTTAGGGTTAGGGTTAGGGTTAGGGTTAGGGTTAAGGTTAGGGTTAGGGTTAGGGTTAGGGTTAGGGTTAGGGTTTTGGCACTAATGGAACACATTTAGTGTGATGTGCTTTATTGCTTGGCACACACAACCATTGTTCGAAAATGCACTTTATTCACTCTCAAACACATTGTGAGCAAAGGATGATACGGCAGGTCATTGTGAGCCAGCGAAAAGGGCCAGGAGGCTCATTCCAAGTGTCCTGACGCAGCTTCACATCCCATTCTATCTGCAACAGTTTCATGGTGCTGAGAAGCGCTGCTGTGGAGTTATAGCGAAAATGAGAAAAAGTATTTCACTAGCTGTGATAAATTATTTCAAGCAACCTATAGGCTTAGTGGTAAAAATCTTCTCCATACATGGCACATGTGTGCCACGTCCAAAAAAGCAGTCCATTTGCTCAGAGAAGAAGGGTTTGGGTTTGGGTTTGGGTTTGGGTTAGGGTTTAGGGTTAGGGTTAGGGTTAGGGTTAGGGTTAGGGTTAGGGTTAGGGTTAGGGTTTTGGCACTTGTGGAACACATTTAGTGTGATGTGCTTTATTGCTTGGCACACACAACCATTGTTCGAAAATGCACTTTATTCACTCTCAAACACATTGTGAGCAAAGGATGATACGGCGGGTAATTGTGA
This sequence comes from Doryrhamphus excisus, assembly GCF_030265055.1. Taxonomy (NCBI): domain Eukaryota; kingdom Metazoa; phylum Chordata; class Actinopteri; order Syngnathiformes; family Syngnathidae; genus Doryrhamphus; species Doryrhamphus excisus. Next base: position 9,583,858 of record NC_080480.1, read on the forward strand.
GCCAGCGGAAGGTGCCAGGAGGCTCTTTCCAACTGACCTGCAGCAGCTTCTATCTGCAACAGTTTCATGGTGCTGCGAAGCACTGCTGAGGAGTTAGAGCGAAAATGAGAAAAAGTGTTTCGCTCGCTGTGATAATGTATTTCAAGCAACCTATAGGCTTAGTGGTAAAAATCTTCTCCATACATGGCACATGTGTGCCACGTCCAAAAAAGCAGTCCATTTGCTCAGAGAAGAAGGGTTTGGGTTTGGGTTTGGGTTAGGGTTAGGGTTTAGGGTTAGGGTTTTGGCACTTAGGTAACACATTTAGTGTGATGTGCTTTATTGCTTGGTACACACAACCATAGTTCGAAAATGCACTTAATTCACTCTCAAACACATTGTGAGCAAAGGATGATACGACAGGTCATTGTGAGCCAGTTGAAAGGGCGAGGAGGCTCATTCCAAGTGTCCTGATACAGATTGACATCCCATTATATATGCAACAGTTTCATGGTGCTGAGAAGCGCTGCTGTGGAGTTAGAGCGAAAATGAGAAAAAGTATTTCACTAGCTGTGATAATTTATTTCCAGCAACCTATAGGCTTAGTGGTAAAAATCTCCTCCATATATGGCACATGTGTCCCACGTCCAAAAAAGCACTCCATTCGCTCAGAGAAGAAGGGTTAGGGTTAGGTCAAGGGTTAGGGTTAGTGTTAGGATTAGGGTTAGGTTAAGGGTTAGGGTTAGGGTTAGGATTAGGGTTAGGGTTAGGTTAAGGGTTAGGGTTAGGGTTAGGGTTAGGATTAGGGTTAGGGTTAGGGTTAGGGTTAGGGTTAGGGTTAGGGTTAGGGTTAGGGTTAGGGTTAGGTTAAGGGTTAGGGTTTTGGTACTTATGGAACACATTTAGTGTGATGTGCTTTATTGTTTGGTACACACAACCGAATCGAAAATGCACTTTACACTCTCAAACACATTGAGCAAAGGATGATACGACAGGTCATTGTGAGCCAGCGGAAGGTGCGAGGAGGCTCATTCCAAGTGTCCTGATGCACCTTCACATCCCATTATATCTGCAACACTTTCATGGCACTTAGAAGCGCTGCTGTGGAGTTAGAGCGAAAATAAGAAAAAGTGTTTCACTCGCTGTGATAATGTATGGCAAGCAACCTATAGGCTTAGTGGTAAAAATCTTCTCCATATATGGCACATGTGTGCCATGTCCAAAAAGGCAGTCCATTCGCTCAGAGAAGAAGGGTTAGAGTTAGTGTTAGGTTAAGGGTTAGGGTTAGGGTTAGGGTTAGGGTTAGGGTTATTTAGGGTTAGGGTTAGGGTTAGGGTTAGGGTTAGGGTAGGGTTAGGGTTAGGTTAAGGGTTAGTGTTAGGGTTTTGGCACTTATGGAACACATTTAGTGTGATGTGCTTTATTGCTTGGTACACACAACCATAGTTCGAAAATGCACTTTATTCACTCTCAAACACATTAAGCAAAGGATGATACGACAGGTCATTGTGAGCCAGTTGAAGGTGCGAGGAGGCTCATTCCAAATGTCCTGATACAGCTTTCCATCCCATTATATATGCAACAGTTTCATGGTGCTGAGAAGCGCTGCTGTGGAGTTAGAGCGAAAATGAGAAAAAGTATTTCACTAGCTGTGATAATTTATTTTAAGCAACCTATAGGCTTAGTGGTAAAAATCTTCGCCATACATGGCACATGTGTGCCACGTCCAAAAAAGCAGTCCATTCGCTCAGAGAAGAAGGGTTAGGGTTAGGGTTAGGGTTAGGGTTAGGGTTAGGGTTAGGGTTAGGGTTAGGGTTAGGGTTAGGGTTAGGGTTAGGGTTAGGGTTAGGGTTAGGGTTAGGATTAGGGATAGGGTTAGGGCCCGGAGGCTCATTCCAAGTGTCCTGACGCAGCTTCACATCCCATTCTATCTGCAAGAGTTTCATGGTGCTGAGAAGCGCTAATGTGGAGTTAGAGCGAAAATGAGAAAAAGTATTTCACTAGCTGTGATAATTTATTTCAAGCAACCTATAGGCTTAGTGGTAAAAATCTTCTTCATATATGGCACATGTGTGCTACGTCCAAAAAAGCAGTCCATTCGCTCAGAGAAGAAGGGTTAGGTTAAGGGTTAGGGTTAGGATTAGGTCAAGGGTTAGGGTTAGGGTTAGCGTTAGGGTTAGGGTTAGGGTTAGGGTTAGGTAAAGGGTTAGGGCTAGGGCTAGGGCTAGGGCTAGGGCTAGGGCTAGGGCTAGGGTTAGGGTTAGGTTAAGGGTTAGGGTTAGGGTTTTGGCATTTATGGAACACATTTAGTGTGATGTGCTTTATTGCTTTGTACACACAACTATAGTTCGAAAATGCACTTTATTCACTCTCAAACACATTGAGCAAAGGATGATACGACAGGTCATTGTGAGCCAGTTGAAGGTGCGAGGAGGTTCATTCCAAGTGTCCTGATCCAGCTTCACATCCTATTATATGTGCAACAGTTTCATGGTGCTGAGAAGCGCTGCTGTGGAGAGAGCGAAAATGAGAAAAAGTATTTCACTAGCTGTGATAAATTATTTCAAGCAACCTATAGGCTTAGTGGTAAAAATCTTCTCCATACATGGCACATGTGTGCCACGTCCAAAAAAGCAGTCCATTTGCTCAGAGAAGAAGGGTTTGGGTTTGGGTTTGGGTTAGGGTTTAGGGTTAGGGTTAGGGTTAGGGTTAGGGTTAGGGTTAGGGTTAGGGTTAGGGTTAGGGTTAGGGTTTTGGCACTTGTGGAACACATTTAGTGTGATGTGCTTTATTGCTTGGCACACACAACCATTGTTCGAAAATGCACTTTATTCACTCTCAAACACATTGTGAGCAAAGGATGATACGGCGGGTAATTGTGAGCCAGCGGAAGGTGCCAGGAGGCTCTTTCCAACTGACCTGCCGCAGCTTCTATCTGCAACAGTTTCATGGTGCTGCGAAGCACTGCTGAGGAGTTAGAGCGAAAATGAGAAAAAGTGTTTCGCTCGCTGTGATAATGTATTTCAAGCAACCTATAGGCTTAGTGGTAAAAATCTTCTCCATACATGGCACATGTGTGCCACGTACAAAAAAGCAGTCCATTTGCTCAGAGAAGAAGGGTTTGGGTTTGGGTTTGGGTTTGGGTTTGGGTTAGGGTTAGGGTTTAGGGTTAGGGTTTTGGCACTTAGGTAACACATTTAGTGTGATGTGCTTTATTGCTTGGTACACACAACCATAGTTCGAAAATGCACTTAATTCACTCTCAAACACATTGTGAGCAAAGGATGATACGACAGGTCATTGTGAGCCAGTTGAAGGGGCGAGGAGGCTCATTCCAAGTGTCCTGATACAGATTGACATCCCATTATATATGCAACAGTTTCATGGTGCTGAGAAGCGCTGCTGTGGAGTTAGAGCGAAAATGAGAAAAAGTATTTCACTAGCTGTGATAATTTATTTCCAGCAACCTATAGGCTTAGTGGTAAAAATCTCCTCCATATATGGCACATGTGTCCCACGTCCAAAAAAGCACTCCATTCGCTCAGAGAAGAAGGGTTAGGGTTAGGTCAAGGGTTAGGGTTAGTGTTAGGATTAGGGTTAGGTTAAGGGTTAGGGTTAGGGTTAGGATTAGGGTTAGGGTTAGGTTAAGGGTTAGGGTTAGGGTTAGGGTTAGGGTTAGGGTTAGGATTAGGGTTAGGGTTAGGGTTAGGGTTAGGGTTAGGGTTAGGGTTAGGGTTAGGGTTAGGGTTAGGTTAAGGGTTAGGGTTTTGGTACTTATGGAACACATTTAGTGTGATGTGCTTTATTGTTTGGTACACACAACCGAATCGAAAATGCACTTTACACTCTCAAACACATTGAGCAAAGGATGATACGACAGGTCATTGTGAGCCAGCGGAAGGTGCGAGGAGGCTCATTCCAAGTGTCCTGATGCACCTTCACATCCCATTATATCTGCAACACTTTCATGGCACTTAGAAGCGCTGCTGTGGAGTTAGAGCGAAAATGAGAAAAAGTGTTTCACTCGCTGTGATAATGTATGGCAAGCAACCTATAGGCTTAGTGGTAAAAATCTTCTCCATATATGGCACATGTGTGCCATGTCCAAAAAGGCAGTCCATTCGCTCAGAGAAGAAGGGTTAGAGTTAGTGTTAGGTTAAGGGTTAGGGTTAGGGTTAGGGTTAGGGTTAGGGTTATTTAGGGTTAGGGTTAGGGTTAGGGTTAGGGTTAGGGTTAGGGTTAGGGTTAGGGTTAGGGTAGGGTTAGGGTTAGGTTAAGGGTTAGTGTTAGGGTTTTGGCACTTATGGAACACATTTAGTGTGATGTGCTTTATTGCTTGGTACACACAACCATAGTTCGAAAATGCACTTTATTCACTCTCAAACACATTAAGCAAAGGATGATACGACAGGTCATTGTGAGCCAGTTGAAGGTGCGAGGAGGCTCATTCCAAATGTCCTGATACAGCTTTCCATCCCATTATATATGCAACAGTTTCATGGTGCTGAGAAGCGCTGCTGTGGAGTTAGAGCGAAAATGAGAAAAAGTATTTCACTAGCTGTGATAATTTATTTTAAGCAACCTATAGGCTTAGTGGTAAAAATCTTCGCCATACATGGCACATGTGTGCCACGTCCAAAAAAGCAGTCCATTCGCTCAGAGAAGAAGGGTTAGGGTTAGGTTAAGGGTTAGGGTTAGGGTTAGGGTTAGGGTTAGGGTTAGGGTTAGGGTTAGGGTTAGGGTTAGGGTTAGGGTTAGGGTTAGGGTTAGGGTTAGGGTTAGGGTTAGGGTTAGGGTTAGGGTTAGGGTTAGGGTTAGGGATAGGGTTAGGGCCCGGAGGCTCATTCCAAGTGTCCTGACGCAGCTTCACATCCCATTCTATCTGCAAGAGTTTCATGGTGCTGAGAAGCGCTAATGTGGAGTTAGAGCGAAAATGAGAAAAAGTATTTCACTAGCTGTGATAATTTATTTCAAGCAACCTATAGGCTTAGTGGTAAAAATCTTCTTCATATATGGCACATGTGTGCTACGTCCAAAAAAGCAGTCCATTCGCTCAGAGAAGAAGGGTTAGGTTAAGGGTTAGGGTTAGGATTAGGTCAAGGGTTAGGGTTAGGGTTAGCGTTAGGGTTAGGGTTAGGGTTAGGGTTAGGTAAAGGGTTAGGGCTAGGGCTAGGGCTAGGGCTAGGGTTAGGGTTAGGTTAAGGGTTAGGGTTAGGGTTTTGGCATTTATGGAACACATTTAGTGTGATGTGCTTTATTGCTTTGTACACACAACTATAGTTCGAAAATGCACTTTATTCACTCTCAAACACATTGAGCAAAGGATGATACGACAGGTCATTGTGAGCCAGTTGAAGGTGCGAGGAGGTTCATTCCAAGTGTCCTGATCCAGCTTCACATCCTATTATATGTGCAACAGTTTCATGGTGCTGAGAAGCGCTGCTGTGGAGAGAGCGAAAATGAGAAAAAGTATTTCACTAGCTGTGATAATTTATTTCAAGCAACCTATAGGCTTAGTGGTAAAAATCTTCTCCATATATGGCACATGTGTGCCACGTCCAAAAAAGCACTCCATTCGCTCAGAGAAGAAGGGTTAGGGTTAGGGTTAGGTCAAGGGTTAGGGTTAGGGTTAGTGTTAGGGTTAGGGTTAGGGTTAGGGTTAGGGTAAGGGTTAGGGTTAGCTTAAGGGTTAGGGTTAGGGTTTTGGCACTTATGGAACACATTTAGTGTGATGTGCTTTATTGCTTTATACACACAACTATAGTTCGAAAATTCACTTTATTCACTCTCAAACACATTGAGCAAAGGATGATACGACAGGTCATTGTGAGCCAGTTGAAGGTGCGAGGAGGCTCATTCCAAGTGTCCTGATGCAGCTTCACATCCCATTTATATCTGCAACAGTTTCATGGTGCTGAGAAGCGCTGCTGTGGAGTTAGAGCGAAAATTAGAAAAGTGTTTCACTCGCTGTAATAATGCATTCCAAGCAACCTATAGGCTTAGTGGTAAAAATCTTCTCCATACATGGCACATGTGTGCCACGTCCAAAAAAGAACTCCACTCGCTCAGAGAAGAGCGTTATGGCACTTATGGTAGACATTTAGTGTGATGTAGGGCCAGGGTTAGGGCCAGGGTTAGGGTTAGGGTTAGGGTTAGGGTTAAGGTTAGGGTTAGGGTTAGGGTTAGGGTTAGGGTTAGGGTTAGGGTTTTGGCACTTATGGAACACATTTAGTGTGATGTGCTTTATTGCTTGGCACACACAACCATTGTTCGAAAATGCACTTTATTCACTCTCAAACACATTGTGAGCAAAGGATGATACGGCAGGTCATTGTGAGCCAGCGAAAAGGGCCAGGAGGCTCATTCCAAGTGTCCTGACGCAGCTTCACATCCCATTCTATCGGCAACAGTTTCATGGTGCTGAGAAGCGCTGCTGTGGAGTTATAGCGAAAATGAGAAAAAGTATTTCACTAGCTGTGATAAATTATTTCAAGCAACCTATAGGCTTAGTGGTAAAAATCTTCTCCATACATGGCACATGTGTGCCACGTCCAAAAAAGGAGTCCATTTGCTCAGAGAAGAAGGGTTTGGGTTTGGGTTTGGGTTTGGGTTAGGGTTTAGGGTTAGGGTTAGGGTTAGGGTTTTGGCACTTATGGAACACATTTAGTGTGATGTGCTTTATTGCTTGGCACACACAACCATTGTTCGAAAATGCACTTTATTCACTCTCAAACACATTGTGAGCAAAGGATGATACGGCGGGTAATTGTGAGCCAGCGGAAGGTGCCAGGAGGCTCTTTCCAACTGACCTGCCGCAGCTTCTATCTGCAACAGTTTCATGGTGCTGCGAAGCACTGCTGAGGAGTTAGAGCGAAAATGAGAAAAAGTGTTTCGCTCGCTGTGATAATGTATTTCAAGCAACCTATAGGCTTAGTGGTAAAAATCTTCTCCATACATGGCACATGTGTGCCACGTCCAAAAAAGCAGTCCATTTGCTCAGAGAAGAAGGGTTTGGGTTTGGGTTAGGGTTAGGGTTTAGGGTTAGGGTTTTGGCACTTATGTAACACATTTAGTGTGATGTGCTTTATTGCTTGGTACACACAACCATAGTTCGAAAATGCACTTAATTCACTCTCAAACACATTGTGAGCAAAGGATGATACGACAGGTCATTGTGAGCCAGTTGAAGGGGCGAGGAGGCTCATTCCAAGTGTCCTGATACAGATTGACATCCCATTATATATGCAACAGTTTCATGGTGCTGAAAAGCGCTGCTGTGGAGTTAGAGCGAAAATGAGAAAAAGTATTTCACTAGCTGTGATAATTTATTTCCAGCAACCTATAGGCTTAGTGGTAAAAATCTCCTCCATATATGGCACATGTGTCCCACGTCCAAAAAAGCACTCCATTCGCTCAGAGAAGAAGGGTTAGGGTTAGGTTAAGGGTTAGGGTTAGTGTTAGGATTAGGGTTAGGTTAAGGGTTAGGGTTAGGGTTAGGGTTAGGGTTAGGTTAAGGGTTAGGGTTTTGGTACTTATGGAACACATTTAGTGTGATGTGTTTTATTGTTTGGTACACACAACCGAATCGAAAATGCACTTTACACTCTCAAACACATTGAGCAAAGGATGATACGATAGGTCATTGTGAGCCAGCGGAAGGTGCGAGGAGGCTCATTCCAAGTGTCCTGATGCACCTTCACATCCCATTATATCTGCAACACTTTCATGGCGCTTAGAAGCGCTGCTGTGGAGTTAGAGCGAAAATGAGAAAAAGTGTTTCACTCGCTGTGATAATGTATGTCAAGCAACCTATAGGCTTAGTGGTAAAAATCTTCTCCATATATGGCACATGTGTGCCATGTCCAAAAAGGCAGTCCATTCGCTCAGAGAAGAAGGGTTAGAGTTAGTGTTAGGTTAAGGGTTAGGGTTAGGGTTAGGGTTAGGGTTAGGGTTAGGGTTAGGGTTAGGGTTAGGGTTAGGGTTAGGGTTAGGGTTAGGGTTATTTAGGGTTAGGGTTAGGGTTAGGGTTAGGGTTAGGGTTAGGGTTAGGGTTAGGGTTAGGGTTAGGGTTAGGGTTAGGGTTAGGGTTAGGGTTAGGGTTAGGGTTAGGGTAGGGTTAGGGTTAGGTTAAGGGTTAGTGTTAGTGTTTTGGCACTTATGGAACACATTTAGTGTGATGTGCTTTATTGCTTGGTACACACAACCATAGTTCGAAAATGCACTTTATTCACTCTCAAACACATTAAGCAAAGGATGATACGACAGGTCATTGTGAGCCAGTTGAAGGTGCGAGGAGGCTCATTCTAAATGTCCTGATACAGCTTTCCATCCCATTATATATGCAACAGTTTCATGGTGCTGAGAAGCGCTGCTGTGGAGTTAGAGCGAAAATGAGAAAAAGTATTTCACTAGCTGTGATAATTTATTTCAAGCAAATCTTCTCCATACATGGCACATGTGTGCCACGTCCAAAAAAGCAGTCCATTCGCTCAGAGAAGAAGGGTTAGGGTTAGGGTTAGGGTTAGGGTTAGGGTTAGGGTTAGGGTTAGGGTTAGGGTTAGGGTTAGGGTTAGGATTAGGGATAGGGTTAGGGCCCGGATGCTCATTCCAAGTGTCCTGACGCAGCTTCACATCCCATTCTATCTGCAAGAGTTTCATGGTGCTGAGAAGCGCTAATGTGGAGTTAGATTGAAAATGAGAAAAAGTATTTCACTAGCTGTGATAATTTATTTCAAGCAACCTATAGGCTTAGTGGTAAAAATCTTCTCCATATATGGCACATGTGTGCTACGTCCAAAAAAGCAGTCCATTCGCTCAGAGAAGAAGGGTTAGGTTAAGGGTTAGGGTTAGGATTAGGTCAAGGGTTAGGGTTAGGGTTAGCGTTAGGGTTAGGGTTAGGGTTAGGGTTAGGTAAAGGGTTAGGGTTAGGGTTAGCGTTAGGGTTAGGGTTAGGGTTAGGGTTAGGTTAAGGGTTAGGGCTAGGGTTAGGGTTAGGTTAAGGGTTAGGGTTAGGGTTTTGGCATTTATGGAACACATTTAGTGTGATGTGCTTTATTGCTTTGTACACACAACTATAGTTCGAAAATGCACTTTATTCACTCTCAAACACATTGAGCAAAGGATGATACGACAGGTCATTGTGAGCCAGTTGAAGGTGCGAGGAGGTTCATTCCAAGTGTCCTGATGCAGCTTCACATCCTATTATATGTGCAACAGTTTCATGGTGCTGAGAAGCGCTGCTGTGGAGAGAGCGAAAATGAGAAAAAGTATTTCACTAGCTGTGATAATTTATTTCAAGCAACCTATAGGCTTAGTGGTAAAAATCTTCTCCATATATGGCACATGTGTGCCACGTCCAAAAAAGCACTCCATTCGCTCAGAGAAGAAGGGTTAGGGTTAGGGTTAGGTCAAGGGTTAGGGTTAGGGTTAGTGTTAGGGTTAGGGTTAGGGTAAGGGTTAGGGTTAGCTTAAGGTTTAGGGTTAGGGTTTTGGCACTTATGGAACACATTTAGTGTGATGTGCTTTATTGCTTTATACACACAACTATAGTTCGAAAATTCACTTTATTCACTCTCAAACACATTGAGCAAAGGATGATACGACAGGTCATTGTGAGCCAGTTGAAGGTGCGAGGAGGCTCATTCCAAGTGTCCTGATGCAGCTTCACATCCCATTTATATCTGCAACAGTTTCATGGTGCTGAGAAGCGCTGCTGTGGAGTTAGAGCGAAAATTAGAAAAGTGTTTCACTCGCTGTAATAATGCATTCCAAGCAACCTATAGGCTTAGTGGTAAAAATCTTCTCCATACATGGCACATGTGTGCCACGTCCAAAAAAGAACTCCACTCGCTCAGAGAAGAGCGTTATGGCACTTATGGTAGACATTTAGTGTGATGTGCTTTATTGATTGGTACACACAACCATAGTTCGAAAATGCACTTTATTCACTCTCAAACACATTGTGAGCAAAGGATGATACGGCAGGTCATTGTGAGCCAGCGAAAAGGGCCAGGAGGCTCATTCCAAGTGTCCTGACGCAGCTTCACATCCCATTCTATCTGCAACAGTTTCATGGTGCTGAGAAGCGCTGCTGTGGAGTTATAGCGAAAATGAGAAAAAGTATTTCACTAGCTGTGATAAATTATTTCAAGCAACCTATAGGCTTAGTGGTAAAAATCTTCTCCATACATGGCACATGTGTGCCACGTCCAAAAAAGCAGTCCATTTGCTCAGAGAAGAAGGGTTTGGGTTTGGGTTTGGGTTAGGGTTTAGGGTTAGGGTTAGGCGTGTAGGGCTGAGCCCCCCTGCCCCCTCTATTCGGGGGGGCAGTAGAGAATGCTCTGGCCCCCCTCCAGTTGGGACCTCCCCCCTGTCGGGAGTGGGAGATGGCCCTTTGCGGTCGTGTGTCCCTCCTGCAGGCACGGGCACGACGCCTCCCGTGCTGTACTAGTGTCCAACCCCCCTCCCTTGGGTCCATGTTGGTACACTGGGTATAAATTTGTATATATTTTTTTTATTATTTTTTATGTTTTGTGATTTTTTTCTTGGTTTTTAGATAATTTTTTTAATTTTTTTTCAATTTTTTTAAATTTTAAAGAATGTAAAAATAAACAAGTAAACAAACACAAACACACAAACAAACAAGTAAACAAACAAACAAGTAAAGTTCTTAAACAAAAGAAGACCTTAACAGGCTTGGTGGGTGTGTCCTTGCGACGTTTCGGCCGCTATGGGCCTTCTTCAGGCAAACACACCACAAATCAATTCACCCAACTAATGCAGCTGGTGTTGATCCAACAAAAGCAAAGTACAAAGTGAGGCACTTCCAACTTGCGCTCAAACTTTAAGCTGTCTAAATCAAACTTGAAAGTTGAACTTGTATTTTAACTCATCCATCCTCTTTTCCTTCCTTCCCTTTCCCCATGAATTGAACCTTATAGATTGTTGCCTACCCCTTCATGTATTTATATATTTATATGTTTTTAGATATTTATTCATTAATTTATATATTTATATGTTTATTTATTTATTGGGGTTAAGGTTAGGGTTGGGGGTAGGGTTAGGGTTAGGGCCAGGGTTAGGGCCAGGGTTAGGGTTAGGGTTAGGGTTAGGGTTAAGGTTAGGGTTAGGGTTAGGGTTAGGGTTAGGGTTAGGGTTTTGGCACTTATGGAACACATTTAGTGTGATGTGCTTTATTGCTTGGCACACACAACCATTGTTCGAAAATGCACTTTATTCACTCTCAAACACATTGTGAGCAAAGGATGATACGGCGGGTAATTGTGAGCCAGCGGAAGGTGCCAGGAGGCTCTTTCCAACTGACCTGCCGCAGCTTCTATCTGCAACAGTTTCATGGTGCTGCGAAGCACTGCTGAGGAGTTAGAGCGAAAATGAGAAAAAGTGTTTCGCTCGCTGTGATAATGTATTTCAAGCAACCTATAGGCTTAGTGGTAAAAATCTTCTCCATACATGGCTCATGTGTGCCACGTCCAAAAAAGCAGTCCATTTGCTCAGAGAAGAAGGGTTTGGGTTTGGGTTAGGGTTAGGGTTAGGGTTAGGGTTAGGGTAAGGTTTAGGGTTAGGGTTAGGGTTAGGGTTAGGGTTAGGGTTAGGGTTAAGGTTAGGGTTAGGGTTAGGGTTAGGGTTAGGGTTAGGGTTTTGGCACTTATGGAACACATTTAGTGTGATGTGCTTTATTGCTTGGCACACACAACCATTGTTCGAAAATGCACTTTATTCACTCTCAAACACATTGTGAGCAAAGGATGATACGGCGGGTAATTGTGAGCCAGCGGAAGGTGCCAGGAGGCTCTTTCCAACTGACCTGCCGCAGCTTCTATCTGCAACAGTTTCATGGTGCTGCGAAGCACTGCTGAGGAGTTAGAGCGAAAATGAGAAAAAGTGTTTCGCTCGCTGTGATAATGTATTTCAAGCAACCTATAGGCTTAGTGGTAAAAATCTTCTCCATACATGGCTCATGTGTGCCACGTCCAAAAAAGCAGTCCATTTGCTCAGAGAAGAAGGGTTTGGGTTTGGGTTAGGGTTAGGGTTAGGGTTAGGGTTAGGGTAAGGTTTAGGGTTAGGGTTAGGGTTAGGGTTAGGGTTAGGGTTAGGGTTAGGGTTAGGGTTAGGGTTAGGTTAAGGGTTAGGGCTAGGGTTAGGGTTAGGTTAAGGGTTAGGGTTAGGGTTTTGGCACTTATGGAACACATTTAGTGTGTTGTGCTTTATTGCTTTATACACAACTATAGTTTGAAAATTCACTTTATTCACTCTCAAACACATTGAGCAAAAGAGGATACGACAGGTCATTGTGAGCCAGTTGAAGGTGCGAGGAGGCTCATTCCAAGTGTCCTGATGCAGCTACACATCCCATTTATATCTGCAACAGTTTCATGGTGCTGAGAAGCGCTGCTGTGGAGTTAGAGCGAAAATTAGAAAAGTGTTTCACTCGCTGTAATAATGCATTCCAAGCAACCTATAGGCTTAGTGGTAAAAATCTTCTCCATACATGGCACATGTGTGCCACGTCCAAAAAAGCAGTCCATTCGCTCAGAGAAGAAGGGTTAGAGTTAGGTTAAGGGTTAGGGTTAGGGTTAGGGTTAGGGTTAGGGTTAGGGTTAGGGTTAGGGTTAGGGTTAGGGTTAGGGTTAGGGTTAGGGTTAGGGTTAGGGTTAGGGTTAGAGTTAGAGTTAGGGTTAGGTTAAGGGTTAGGGTTAGGGTTAGGGTTAGGTTAAGGGTTAGGGTTTTGGTACTTATGGAACACATTTAGTGTGATGTGCTTTATTGTTTGGTACACAAAACCATTGTTCGAAAATGCACTTTATTCACTCTCAAACGCATTGTGAGGAAAGGATGATACGGCGGGTCATTGTGAGCCAGCGGAAGGTGCCAGGAGGCTCTTTCCAACTGACCTGCCGCAGCTTCTATCTGCAACAGTTTCATGGTGCTGAGAAGCACTGCTGAGGAGTTAGAGCGAAAATGAGAAAAACTGTTTCGCTCGCTGTGATAATGTATTTCAAGCAACCTATAGGCTTTGTGGTAAACATCTTCTCCATATTTGGCACATGTGTGCCATGTCAAAAAAAGCACTCCACTCGCTAAGAGAACAGCGTTTTGGCACTTATGGAACACATTTAGTGTGATGTGCTTTATTGCTTGGTACACACAACCATAGTTCGAAAATGCACTTTATTCCTATAGGATTAGTGGAAAAAATCTTCTCCATATATGGCACATGTGTGCCATGTCCAAAAAGGCAGTCCATTCGCTCAGAGAAGAAGGGTTAGGGTTAGGGTTAGGTTTAGGGTTAGGGATAAGGTTAGGGTTAGGGTTAGATTAAGGGTTAGTGTTAGGGTGTTGGCACTTATGGAACACATTTAGTGTGATCTGCTTTGTTGCTTGGTACACTCAACGATAGTTCGAAAATGCATTTTATTCACTCTCAAACACATTGAGGAAAGGATGATACGGCAGGTCTTTGTGAGCCAGCGGAAGGGGCCAGGAGGCTCATTCCAACTGACCTGCCGCAGCTTCTATCTGCAACAGTTTCATGGTGCTGAGAAGCGCTGCTGTGGAGTTAGAGCGAAGATGAAAAAAAGTATTTCACTAGCTGTGATAATTTATTTCAAGCAACCTATAGGCTTAGTGGTAAAAATCTTCTCCATACATGGCACATGTGTGCCACGTCCAAAAAAGCACTCCATTCGCTCAGAGAAGAAGGGTTAGGTTAAGGGTTAGGGTTAGGGTTAGGGTTAGGGTTAGGGTTAGGGTTAGGGTTAGGGTTAGGGTTAGGGTTAGGGTTAGGGTTAGGGTTAGGGTTAGGGTTAGGGTTAGGTTAAGGGTTAGGGTTAGGGTTAGGGTTAGGTTAAGGGTTAGGGTTAATGTTTTAGCACTTATGGAACACATTTAGTGTGATGTGCTTTATTGCTTGGCACATACAACCATTGTTCGAAAATGCACTTTATTCACTCTCAAACACATTGTGAGCAAAGGATGATACGGCAGATCATTGTGAGCCAGCGGAAGGTGCCAGGAGGCTCATTCCAAGTGTCCTGGTGTAGCTTCACATCCCATTCTATCTGCAGCAGTTTCATGGTGCTGAGAAGCGCTGCTGTGGAGTTAGAGCGAAAAAGAGAAAAAGTATTTCACTAGCTGTGATAATTTATTTCAAGCAACCTATAGGCTTCGTGGTAAAAATCTCCTCCATATATGGCACATGTGTCCCACGTCCAAAAAAGCAGTCCATTTGCTCAGAGAAGAAGGGTTTGGGTTTGGGTTAGGGTTAGGGTTAGGGTTTAGGGTTTAGGGTTAGAGTTTTGGCACTTATGGAACACATTTAGTGTGATGTGCTTTATTGATTGGTACACACAACCATAGTTCGAAAATGCACTTCATTCACTCTCAAACACATTGTGAGCAAAGGATGATACGGCAGGTCATTGTGAGCCAGCGGAAGGTACCAGGAGGCTCATTCCAAGTGTCCTGCCGTTTGGGTTAGGGTTAGGGTTAGGTTAAGGGTTAGGTTAAGGGTTAGGGCTAGGGCTAGGGTTAGGTTAAGGGTTTGGGTTAGGGTTTTGGCACTTATGGAACACATTTAGTGTGATGTGCTTTATTGCTTTATACACACAACTATAGTTCGAAAATTCACTTTATTCACTCTCAAACACATTGAGCAAAGGATGATACGACAGGTCATTGTGAGCCAGTTGAAGGGGCGAGGAGGCTCATTCCAAGTGTCCTGATACAGCTAGACATCGCATTATATATGCAACAGCTTCATGGTGCTGAGAAGCGCTGCTGTGGAGTTAGAGCGAAAATGAGAAAAAGTATTTCACTAGCTGTGATAATTTATTTCAAGCAACCTATAGGCTTCGTGGTAAAAATCTCCTCCATATATGGCACATGTGTCCCACGTCCAAAAAAGCACTCCATTCGCTCAGAGAAGAAGGGTTAGGGTTAGGTCAAGGGTTAGGGTTAGTGTTAGTGTTAGGGTTAGGGTTAGGGTTAGGGTTAGGGTTAGGGTTAGGGTTAGGGTTAGGGTTAGGTTAAGGGTTAGTGTTAGGGTTAGGGTTAGGGTTAGGGTTAGGTTAAGGGTCATTGTTAGGGTTTTGGCACTTATGTAACACATTTAGTGTGATGTGCTTTATTGCTTGGTACACACAACCATAGTTCGAAAATGCACTTTATTTACTATCAAACACATTAAGCAAAGGATGATACCACAGGTCATTGTGAGCCAGTTGAAGGGGCGAGGAGGCTCATTCCAAGTGTCCTGATACAGCTTGACATCCCATTATACATGCAACAGTGTCATGGTGCTGAGAAGCGCTGCTGTGGAGTTAGAGCGAAAATGAGAAAAAGTATTTCACTAGCTGTGATAATTTATTTCAAGCAACCTATACGCTTAGTGGTAAAAATCTCCTCCATATATGGCACATGTGTCCCACGTCCAAAAAAGCACTCCATTCGCTCAGAGAAGAAGGGTTAGGGTTAGGTCAAGGGTTAGGGTTAGTGTTAGGGTTAGGGTTAGGTTAAGGGTTAGGGTTAGGATTAGGGTTAGGGTTAGGGTTAGGGTTAGGGTTAGGGTTAGGGTTAGGGTTAGGGTTAGGGTTAAGGTTAAGGGTTAGGGTTAGGGTTTGGGTTTTGGCACTTATGGAACACATTTAGTGTGATGTGCTTTATTGCTTGGTGCACACAACAATAGTTCGAAAATGCACTTTATTCACTCTCAAACACATTAAGCAAAGGATGATACGACAGGTCATTGTGAGCCAGTTGAAGGGGCGAGGAGGCTCATTCCAGGTGTCCTGATACAGCTTGACATCCCATTATATATGCAACAGTTTCATGGTGCTGAGAAGCGCTGCTGTGGAGTTAGAGCGAAAATGAGAAAAAGTATTTCACTAGCTGTGATAATTTATTTCAAGCAACCTATAGGCTTAATGGTAAAAATCTCCTCTATATATGGCACATGTGTCCCACGTCCAAAAAAGCACTCCATTCGCTCAGAGAAGAAGGGTTAGGGTTAGGTCAAGGGTTAGGGTTAGTGTTAGGGTTAGGGTTAGGGTTAGGGTTAGGGTTAGGGTTAGGTTAAGGGTTAGGGTTAGGGTTAGGGTTAGGGTTAGGGTTAGGGTTAGGGTTAGGTTAAGGGTTAGGGCTAGGGCT